>NC_090191.1:5745766-5908266 GCF_024679245.1 Pseudorasbora parva
AAATGTGAAATATCATCTATGAACACTATGTCCAGGAGATTAGTTATTTGGCAGGCATTACGTAATTGGGGAATCTGTACGTCTTTGTTTTTTTCAACCCCCGTTCGACCCCCAGAAGGCCCTAGGTCCACCAGGCATGCGCTCCTATCTACGTCTCAGCGGCCCCCTATCGGAATCCAGAGTTTCGAGAAGATCAGAGAAACTTCATTTTCCACCCAAAAAAAATCTATAAGGCATACCCCTTTGTGTTTTTTGTAGGGACATTTTCAAGTTTCTCCAATCTTCTCGGAACTTTGGATTCCGATAGGGAGTGCTGTGAGGTAGAGAGGAGCGTTGGTTTGGGGGCCCTGGAGCCTTCCATAGCTGAACGGGAGCCCCAAACATTAAAAAGGTCAATTTTCAAATTTATGCTGTGACCCCAAATAACAGGTCCACGGGACTGCCTTTTCTATGCAAATTAAGCACTCAAATCACCTGAAAGTTAGATGAGTGTGTTTGTTTGAGTATGCCCTGTACAGTAGAGGTGTTTTGATCCATAAAATGTATATTATATGTAAAATATCATCTATGAACACTATGTCCAGGAGATTAGTTATTTGGCAGCCATTACGTAATTGGGAATCTGTACGTCTTTGTTTTTTCAACTCCCGTTCGACCCCAGAAGGCCCTAGGTCCACCAGGCATGCGCTCCTATCTACGTCTCAGCGGCCCATATCGGAATCCAGAGTTTCGAGAAGATCAGAGAAACTTCATTTTCCACCCAAAAAAATCTATAAGGCATACATACCCCTTTGTGTTTTTTGGAGGGACATTTTCAAGTTTCTCCAATCTTCTCGGAACTTTGGATTCCGATAGGGAGTGCTGTGAGGTAGAGAGGAGCGTTGGTTTGGGGGCCCTGGAGCCTTCCATAGCTGAACGGGAGCCCCAAACATTAAAAAGGTCAATTTTCAAATTTATGCTGTGGCCCCAAATAACAGGTCCACAGGACTGCCTTTTCTATGCAAATTAAGCACTCAAATCACCTGAAAGTTAGATGAGTGTGTTTGTTTGAGTGTGCCCTGTACAGTAGAGGTGTTTTGATCCATAAAATGTATATTAAATGTGAAATATCATCTATGAACACTATGTCCAGGAGATTAGTTATTTGGCAGGCATTACGTAATTGGGAATCTGTACGTCTTTGTTTTTTCAACTCCCGTTCGACCCCAGAAGGCCCTAGGTCCACCAGGCATGCGCTCCTATCTACGTCTCAGCGGCCCCTATCGGAATCCAGAGTTTCGAGAAGATCAGAGAAACTTCATTTTCCACCCAAAAAAATCTATAAGGCATACCCCTTTGTGTTTTTTGGAGGGACATTTTCAAGTTTCTCCAATCTTCTTGGAACTTTGGATTCCGATAGGGGGTGCTGCGAGGTAGAGAGGAGCGTTGGTTTGGGGGCCCTGGAGCCTTCCATAGCTGAACGGGAGCCCCAAAAATAGAAACGTCCATTTTCAAATTTATGCTGTGGCCACAAATAACGGGTCCCCGGGACTGCCTTTTCTATGCAAATTAAGCACTCAAATCACCTGAAAGTTAGATGAGTGTGTTTGTTTGAGTGTGCCGTGTACAGTAGAGGTGTTTTGATCCATAAAATATGTATTAAATGTGAAATATCATCTATGAACACTATGTCCAGGAGATTAGTTATTTGGCAGCCATTACGTAATTAGGAATCTGTACGTCTTTGTTTTTTCAACTCCCGTTCGACCCCAGAAGGCCCTAGGTCCCCCAGGCATGCGTTCCTATCTACGTCTCAGCGGCCCCTATCGGAATCCAGAGTTTCGAGAAGATCAGAGAAACTTCATTTTCCACCCAAAAAAATCTATAAGGCATACCCCTTTGTGTTTTTTGGAGGGACATTTTCAAGTTTCTCCAATCTTCTCGGAACTTTGGATTCCGATAGGGGGTGCTGTGAGGTAGAGAGGAGCGTTGGTTTGGGGGCCCTGGAGCCTTCCATAGCTGAAAGGGAGCCCCAAACATTAAAAAGGTCAATTTTCAAATTTATGCTGTGGCCCCAAATAACAGGTCCACAGGACTGCCTTTTCTATGCAAATTAAGCACTCAAATCACCTGAAAGTTAGATGAGTGTGTTTGTTTGAGTGTGCCCTGTACAGTAGAGGTGTTTTGATCCATAAAATGTATATTATATGTAAAATATCATCTATGAACACTATGTCCAGGAGATTAGTTATTTGGCAGCCATTACGTAATTGGGAATCTGTACGTCTTTGTTTTTTCAACTCCTGTTCGACCCCAGAAGGCCCTAGGTCCCCCAGGCATGCGTTCCTATCTACGTCTCAGCGGCCTCTATCGGAATCCAGAGTTTCGAGAAGATCAGAGAAACTTCATTTTCCACCCCAAAAAATCTATAAGGCATACCCCTTTGTGTTTTTTGGAGGGACATTTTCAAGTTTCTCCAATCTTCTTGGAACTTTGGATTCCGATAGGGGGTGCTGCGAGGTAGAGAGGAGCGTTGGTTTGGGGGCCCTGGAGCCTTCCATAGCTGAACGGGAGCCCCAAAAATAGAAACGTCCATTTTCAACTTTATGCTGTGGTTACAAATAACGGGTCCCCGGGACTGCCTTTTCTATGCAAATTAAGCACTCAAATCACCTGAAAGTTAGATGAGTGTGTTTGTTTGAGTGTGCCCTGTACAGTAGAGGTGTTTTGATCCATAAAATGTGTATTAAATGTGAAATGTCATCTATGAACACTATGTCCAGGAGATTAGTTATTTGGCAGCCATTACGTAATTGGGAATCTGTACGTCTTTGTTTTTTCAACCCCCGTTCGACCCCAGAAGGCCCTAGGTCCACCAGGCATGCGCTCCTATCTACGTCTCAGCGGCCCCTATCGGAATCCAGAGTTTCGAGAAGATCAGAGAAACTTCATTTTCCACCCAAAAAAATCTATAAGGCATACCCCTTTGTGTTTTTTGTAGGGACATTTTCAAGTTTCTCCAATCTTCTCGGAACTTTGGATTCCGATAGGGGGTGCTGTGAGGTAGAGAGGAGCGTTGGTTTGGGGGCCCTGGAGCCTTCCATAGCTGAACGGGAGCCCCAAACATTAAAAAGGTCAATTTTCAAATTTATGCTGTGGCTTGAAATAATAGGTCCACGGGACTGCCTTTTCTATGCAAATTAAGCACTCAAATCACCTGAAAGTTAGATGAGTGTGTTTGTTTGAGTGTGCCCTGTACAGTAGAGGTGTTTTGATCCATAAAATGTGTATTAAATGTGAAATATCATCTATGAACACTATGTCCAGGAGATTAGTTATTTGGCAGCCATTACGTAATTGGGAATCTGTACGTCTTTGTTTTTTCAACTCCCGTTCGACCCCAGAAGGCCCTAGGTCCCCCAGGCATGCGTTCCTATCTACGTCTCAGCGGCCCATATCGGAATCCAGAGTTTCGAGAAGATCAGAGAAACTTCATTTTCCACCCAAAAAAATCTATAAGGCATACATACCCCTTTGTGTTTTTTGGAGGGACATTTTCAAGTTTCTCCAATCTTCTCGGAACTTTGGATTCCGATAGGGAGTGCTGTGAGGTAGAGAGGAGCGTTGGTTTGGGGGCCCTGGAGCCTTCCATAGCTGAACGGGAGCCCCAAACATTAAAAAGGTCAATTTTCAAATTTATGCTGTGACCCCAAATAACAGGTCCACGGGACTGCCTTTTCTATGCAAATTAAGCACTCAAATCACCTGAAAGTTAGATGAGTGTGTTTGTTTGAGTATGCCCTGTACAGTAGAGGTGTTTTGATCCATAAAATGTATATTATATGTAAAATATCATCTATGAACACTATGTCCAGGAGATTAGTTATTTGGCAGCCATTACGTAATTGGGAATCTGTACGTCTTTGTTTTTTCAACTCCCGTTCGACCCCAGAAGGCCCTAGGTCCACCAGGCATGCGCTCCTATCTACGTCTCAGCGGCCCATATCGGAATCCAGAGTTTCGAGAAGATCAGAGAAACTTCATTTTCCACCCAAAAAAATCTATAAGGCATACATACCCCTTTGTGTTTTTTGGAGGGACATTTTCAAGTTTCTCCAATCTTCTCGGAACTTTGGATTCCGATAGGGAGTGCTGTGAGGTAGAGAGGAGCGTTGGTTTGGGGGCCCTGGAGCCTTCCATAGCTGAACGGGAGCCCCAAACATTAAAAAGGTCAATTTTCAAATTTATGCTGTGGCCCCAAATAACAGGTCCACAGGACTGCCTTTTCTATGCAAATTAAGCACTCAAATCACCTGAAAGTTAGATGAGTGTGTTTGTTTGAGTGTGCCCTGTACAGTAGAGGTGTTTTGATCCATAAAATGTATATTAAATGTGAAATATCATCTATGAACACTATGTCCAGGAGATTAGTTATTTGGCAGGCATTACGTAATTGGGAATCTGTACGTCTTTGTTTTTTCAACTCCCGTTCGACCCCAGAAGGCCCTAGGTCCACCAGGCATGCGCTCCTATCTACGTCTCAGCGGCCCCTATCGGAATCCAGAGTTTCGAGAAGATCAGAGAAACTTCATTTTCCACCCAAAAAAATCTATAAGGCATACCCCTTTGTGTTTTTTGGAGGGACATTTTCAAGTTTCTCCAATCTTCTTGGAACTTTGGATTCCGATAGGGGGTGCTGCGAGGTAGAGAGGAGCGTTGGTTTGGGGGCCCTGGAGCCTTCCATAGCTGAACGGGAGCCCCAAAAATAGAAACGTCCATTTTCAAATTTATGCTGTGGCCACAAATAACGGGTCCCCGGGACTGCCTTTTCTATGCAAATTAAGCACTCAAATCACCTGAAAGTTAGATGAGTGTGTTTGTTTGAGTGTGCCGTGTACAGTAGAGGTGTTTTGATCCATAAAATATGTATTAAATGTGAAATATCATCTATGAACACTATGTCCAGGAGATTAGTTATTTGGCAGCCATTACGTAATTAGGAATCTGTACGTCTTTGTTTTTTCAACTCCCGTTCGACCCCAGAAGGCCCTAGGTCCCCCAGGCATGCGTTCCTATCTACGTCTCAGCGGCCCCTATCGGAATCCAGAGTTTCGAGAAGATCAGAGAAACTTCATTTTCCACCCAAAAAAATCTATAAGGCATACCCCTTTGTGTTTTTTGGAGGGACATTTTCAAGTTTCTCCAATCTTCTCGGAACTTTGGATTCCGATAGGGGGTGCTGTGAGGTAGAGAGGAGCGTTGGTTTGGGGGCCCTGGAGCCTTCCATAGCTGAAAGGGAGCCCCAAACATTAAAAAGGTCAATTTTCAAATTTATGCTGTGGCCCCAAATAACAGGTCCACAGGACTGCCTTTTCTATGCAAATTAAGCACTCAAATCACCTGAAAGTTAGATGAGTGTGTTTGTTTGAGTGTGCCCTGTACAGTAGAGGTGTTTTGATCCATAAAATGTATATTATATGTAAAATATCATCTATGAACACTATGTCCAGGAGATTAGTTATTTGGCAGCCATTACGTAATTGGGAATCTGTACGTCTTTGTTTTTTCAACTCCTGTTCGACCCCAGAAGGCCCTAGGTCCCCCAGGCATGCGTTCCTATCTACGTCTCAGCGGCCTCTATCGGAATCCAGAGTTTCGAGAAGATCAGAGAAACTTCATTTTCCACCCCAAAAAATCTATAAGGCATACCCCTTTGTGTTTTTTGGAGGGACATTTTCAAGTTTCTCCAATCTTCTTGGAACTTTGGATTCCGATAGGGGGTGCTGCGAGGTAGAGAGGAGCGTTGGTTTGGGGGCCCTGGAGCCTTCCATAGCTGAACGGGAGCCCCAAAAATAGAAACGTCCATTTTCAACTTTATGCTGTGGTTACAAATAACGGGTCCCCGGGACTGCCTTTTCTATGCAAATTAAGCACTCAAATCACCTGAAAGTTAGATGAGTGTGTTTGTTTGAGTGTGCCCTGTACAGTAGAGGTGTTTTGATCCATAAAATGTGTATTAAATGTGAAATGTCATCTATGAACACTATGTCCAGGAGATTAGTTATTTGGCAGCCATTACGTAATTGGGAATCTGTACGTCTTTGTTTTTTCAACTCCCGTTCGACCCCAGAAGGCCCTAGGTCCCCCAGGCATGCGTTCCTATCTACGTCTCAGCGGCCCCTATCGGAATCCAGAGTTTCGAGAAGATCAGAGAAACTTCATTTTCCACCCAAAAAAATCTATAAGGCATATCCCTTTGTGTTTTTTGGAGGGACATTTTCAAGTTTCTCCAATCTTCTCGGAACTTTGGATTCCGATAGGGGGTGCTGTGAGGTAGAGAGGAGCGTTGGTTTGGGGGCCCTGGAGCCTTCCATAGCTGAAAGGGAGCCCCAAACATTAAAAAGGTCAATTTTCAAATTTATGCTGTGGCCCCAAATAACAGGTCCACAGGACTGCCTTTTCTATGCAAATTAAGCACTCAAATCACCTGAAAGTTAGATGAGTGTGTTTGTTTGAGTGTGCCCTGTACAGTAGAGGTGTTTTGATCCATAAAATGTATATTAAATGTGAAATATCATCTATGAACACTATGTCCAGGAGATTAGTTATTTGGCAGGCATTACGTAATTGGGAATCTGTACGTCTTTGTTTTTTCAACCCCCGTTCGACCCCAGAAGGCCCTAGGTCCACCAGGCATGCGCTCCTATCTACGTCTCAGCGGCCCCTATCGGAATCCAGAGTTTCGAGAAGATCAGAGAAACTTCATTTTCCACCCAAAAAAATCTATAAGGCATACCCCTTTGTGTTTTTTGGAGGGACATTTTCAAGTTTCTCCAATCTTCTCGGAACTTTGGATTCCGATAGGGGGTGCTGTGAGGTAGAGAGGAGCGTTGGTTTGGGGGCCCTGGAGCCTTCCATAGCTGAAAGGGAGCCCCAAACATTAAAAAGGTCAATTTTCAAATTTATGCTGTGGCCCCAAATAACAGGTCCACAGGACTGCCTTTTCTATGCAAATTAAGCACTCAAATCACCTGAAAGTTAGATGAGTGTGTTTGTTTGAGTGTGCCCTGTACAGTAGAGGTGTTTTGATCCATAAAATGTATATTAAATGT
Source organism: Pseudorasbora parva (assembly GCF_024679245.1). Lineage (NCBI taxonomy): Eukaryota > Metazoa > Chordata > Actinopteri > Cypriniformes > Gobionidae > Pseudorasbora > Pseudorasbora parva. The sequence goes on from NC_090191.1 coordinate 5,752,858, forward strand.
GAAATATCATCTATGAACACTATGTCCAGGAGATTAGTTATTTGGCAGGCATTACGTAATTGGGAATCTGTACGTCTTTGTTTTTTCAACCCCCGTTCGACCCCAGAAGGCCCTAGGTCCACCAGGCATGCGCTCCTATCTACGTCTCAGCGGCCCCTATCGGAATCCAGAGTTTCGAGAAGATCAGAGAAACTTCATTTTCCACCCAAAAAAATCTATAAGGCATACCCCTTTGTGTTTTTTGGAGGGACATTTTCAAGTTTCTCCAATCTTCTCGGAACTTTGGATTCCGATAGGGGGTGCTGTGAGGTAGAGAGGAGCGTTGGTTTGGGGGCCCTGGAGCCTTCCATAGCTGAAAGGGAGCCCCAAACATTAAAAAGGTCAATTTTCAAATTTATGCTGTGGCCCCAAATAACAGGTCCACAGGACTGCCTTTTCTATGCAAATTAAGCACTCAAATCACCTGAAAGTTAGATGAGTGTGTTTGTTTGAGTGTGCCCTGTACAGTAGAGGTGTTTTGATCCATAAAATGTATATTAAATGTGAAATATCATCTATGAACACTATGTCCAGGAGATTAGTTATTTGGCAGGCATTACGTAATTGGGAATCTGTACGTCTTTGTTTTTTCAACCCCCGTTCGACCCCAGAAGGCCCTAGGTCCACCAGGCATGCGCTCCTATCTACGTCTCAGCGGCCTCTATCGGAATCCAGAGTTTCGAGAAGATCAGAGAAACTTCATTTTCCACCCGAAAAAATCTATAAGGCATACCCCTTTGTGTTTTTTGGAGGGACATTTTCAAGTTTCTCCAATCTTCTCGGAACTTTGGATTCCGATAGGGGGTGCTGTGAGGTAGAGAGGAGCGTTGGTTTGGGGGCCCTGGAGCCTTCCATAGCTGAAAGGGAGCCCCAAACATTAAAAAGGTCAATTTTCAAATTTATGCTGTGGCCCCAAATAACAGGTCCACAGGACTGCCTTTTCTATGCAAATTAAGCACTCAAATCACCTGAAAGTTAGATGAGTGTGTTTGTTTGAGTGTGCCCTGTACAGTAGAGGTGTTTTGATCCATAAAATGTATATTAAATGTGAAATATCATCTATGAACACTATGTCCAGGAGATTAGTTATTTGGCAGGCATTACGTAATTGGGAATCTGTACGTCTTTGTTTTTTCAACCCCCGTTCGACCCCAGAAGGCCCTAGGTCCACCAGGCATGCGCTCCTATCTACGTCTCAGCGGCCCCTATCGGAATCCAGAGTTTCGAGAAGATCAGAGAAACTTCATTTTCCACCCAAAAAAATCTATAAGGCATACCCCTTTGTGTTTTTTGTAGGGACATTTTCAAGTTTCTCCAATCTTCTCGGAACTTTGGATTCCGATAGGGAGTGCTGTGAGGTAGAGAGGAGCGTTGGTTTGGGGGCCCTGGAGCCTTCCATAGCTGAACGGGAGCCCCAAACATTAAAAAGGTCAATTTTCAAATTTATGCTGTGACCCCAAATAACAGGTCCACGGGACTGCCTTTTCTATGCAAATTAAGCACTCAAATCACCTGAAAGTTAGATGAGTGTGTTTGTTTGAGTATGCCCTGTACAGTAGAGGTGTTTTGATCCATAAAATGTATATTATATGTAAAATATCATCTATGAACACTATGTCCAGGAGATTAGTTATTTGGCAGCCATTACGTAATTGGGAATCTGTACGTCTTTGTTTTTTCAACTCCCGTTCGACCCCAGAAGGCCCTAGGTCCACCAGGCATGCGCTCCTATCTACGTCTCAGCGGCCCATATCGGAATCCAGAGTTTCGAGAAGATCAGAGAAACTTCATTTTCCACCCAAAAAAATCTATAAGGCATACCCCTTTGTGTTTTTTGGAGGGACATTTTCAAGTTTCTCCAATCTTCTTGGAACTTTGGATTCCGATAGGGGGTGCTGCGAGGTAGAGAGGAGCGTTGGTTTGGGGGCCCTGGAGCCTTCCATAGCTGAACGGGAGCCCCAAAAATAGAAACGTCCATTTTCAAATTTATGCTGTGGCCACAAATAACGGGTCCCCGGGACTGCCTTTTCTATGCAAATTAAGCACTCAAATCACCTGAAAGTTAGATGAGTGTGTTTGTTTGAGTGTGCCGTGTACAGTAGAGGTGTTTTGATCCATAAAATATGTATTAAATGTGAAATATCATCTATGAACACTATGTCCAGGAGATTAGTTATTTGGCAGCCATTACGTAATTAGGAATCTGTACGTCTTTGTTTTTTCAACTCCCGTTCGACCCCAGAAGGCCCTAGGTCCCCCAGGCATGCGTTCCTATCTACGTCTCAGCGGCCCCTATCGGAATCCAGAGTTTCGAGAAGATCAGAGAAACTTCATTTTCCACCCAAAAAAATCTATAAGGCATACCCCTTTGTGTTTTTTGGAGGGACATTTTCAAGTTTCTCCAATCTTCTCGGAACTTTGGATTCCGATAGGGGGTGCTGTGAGGTAGAGAGGAGCGTTGGTTTGGGGGCCCTGGAGCCTTCCATAGCTGAAAGGGAGCCCCAAACATTAAAAAGGTCAATTTTCAAATTTATGCTGTGGCCCCAAATAACAGGTCCACAGGACTGCCTTTTCTATGCAAATTAAGCACTCAAATCACCTGAAAGTTAGATGAGTGTGTTTGTTTGAGTGTGCCCTGTACAGTAGAGGTGTTTTGATCCATAAAATGTATATTATATGTAAAATATCATCTATGAACACTATGTCCAGGAGATTAGTTATTTGGCAGCCATTACGTAATTGGGAATCTGTACGTCTTTGTTTTTTCAACTCCTGTTCGACCCCAGAAGGCCCTAGGTCCCCCAGGCATGCGTTCCTATCTACGTCTCAGCGGCCTCTATCGGAATCCAGAGTTTCGAGAAGATCAGAGAAACTTCATTTTCCACCCCAAAAAATCTATAAGGCATACCCCTTTGTGTTTTTTGGAGGGACATTTTCAAGTTTCTCCAATCTTCTTGGAACTTTGGATTCCGATAGGGGGTGCTGCGAGGTAGAGAGGAGCGTTGGTTTGGGGGCCCTGGAGCCTTCCATAGCTGAACGGGAGCCCCAAAAATAGAAACGTCCATTTTCAACTTTATGCTGTGGTTACAAATAACGGGTCCCCGGGACTGCCTTTTCTATGCAAATTAAGCACTCAAATCACCTGAAAGTTAGATGAGTGTGTTTGTTTGAGTGTGCCCTGTACAGTAGAGGTGTTTTGATCCATAAAATGTGTATTAAATGTGAAATGTCATCTATGAACACTATGTCCAGGAGATTAGTTATTTGGCAGCCATTACGTAATTGGGAATCTGTACGTCTTTGTTTTTTCAACTCCCGTTCGACCCCAGAAGGCCCTAGGTCCCCCAGGCATGCGTTCCTATCTACGTCTCAGCGGCCCCTATCGGAATCCAGAGTTTCGAGAAGATCAGAGAAACTTCATTTTCCACCCAAAAAAATCTATAAGGCATATCCCTTTGTGTTTTTTGGAGGGACATTTTCAAGTTTCTCCAATCTTCTCGGAACTTTGGATTCCGATAGGGGGTGCTGTGAGGTAGAGAGGAGCGTTGGTTTGGGGGCCCTGGAGCCTTCCATAGCTGAAAGGGAGCCCCAAACATTAAAAAGGTCAATTTTCAAATTTATGCTGTGGCCCCAAATAACAGGTCCACAGGACTGCCTTTTCTATGCAAATTAAGCACTCAAATCACCTGAAAGTTAGATGAGTGTGTTTGTTTGAGTGTGCCCTGTACAGTAGAGGTGTTTTGATCCATAAAATGTATATTAAATGTGAAATATCATCTATGAACACTATGTCCAGGAGATTAGTTATTTGGCAGGCATTACGTAATTGGGAATCTGTACGTCTTTGTTTTTTCAACCCCCGTTCGACCCCAGAAGGCCCTAGGTCCACCAGGCATGCGCTCCTATCTACGTCTCAGCGGCCCCTATCGGAATCCAGAGTTTCGAGAAGATCAGAGAAACTTCATTTTCCACCCAAAAAAATCTATAAGGCATACCCCTTTGTGTTTTTTGGAGGGACATTTTCAAGTTTCTCCAATCTTCTCGGAACTTTGGATTCCGATAGGGGGTGCTGTGAGGTAGAGAGGAGCGTTGGTTTGGGGGCCCTGGAGCCTTCCATAGCTGAAAGGGAGCCCCAAACATTAAAAAGGTCAATTTTCAAATTTATGCTGTGGCCCCAAATAACAGGTCCACAGGACTGCCTTTTCTATGCAAATTAAGCACTCAAATCACCTGAAAGTTAGATGAGTGTATTTGTTTGAGTGTGCCCTGTACAGTAGAGGTGTTTTGATCCATAAAATGTATATTAAATGTGAAATATCATCTATGAACACTATGTCCAGGAGATTAGTTATTTGGCAGGCATTACGTAATTGGGAATCTGTACGTCTTTGTTTTTTCAACCCCCGTTCGACCCCAGAAGGCCCTAGGTCCACCAGGCATGCGCTCCTATCTACGTCTCAGCGGCCCCTATCGGAATCCAGAGTTTCGAGAAGATCAGAGAAACTTCATTTTCCACCCAAAAAAATCTATAAGGCATACCCCTTTGTGTTTTTTGGAGGGACATTTTCAAGTTTCTCCAATCTTCTCGGAACTTTGGATTCCGATAGGGGGTGCTGTGAGGTAGAGAGGAGCGTTGGTTTGGGGGCCCTGGAGCCTTCCATAGCTGAAAGGGAGCCCCAAACATTAAAAAGGTCAATTTTCAAATTTATGCTGTGGCCCCAAATAACAGGTCCACAGGACTGCCTTTTCTATGCAAATTAAGCACTCAAATCACCTGAAAGTTAGATGAGTGTGTTTGTTTGAGTGTGCCCTGTACAGTAGAGGTGTTTTGATCCATAAAATGTATATTAAATGTGAAATATCATCTATGAACACTATGTCCAGGAGATTAGTTATTTGGCAGGCATTACGTAATTGGGAATCTGTACGTCTTTGTTTTTTCAACCCCCGTTCGACCCCAGAAGGCCCTAGGTCCACCAGGCATGCGCTCCTATCTACGTCTCAGCGGCCTCTATCGGAATCCAGAGTTTCGAGAAGATCAGAGAAACTTCATTTTCCACCCAAAAAAATCTATAAGGCATACCCCTTTGTGTTTTTTGGAGGGACATTTTCAAGTTTCTCCAATCTTCTCGGAACTTTGGATTCCGATAGGGGGTGCTGTGAGGTAGAGAGGAGCGTTGGTTTGGGGGCCCTGGAGCCTTCCATAGCTGAAAGGGAGCCCCAAACATTAAAAAGGTCAATTTTCAAATTTATGCTGTGGCCCCAAATAACAGGTCCACAGGACTGCCTTTTCTATGCAAATTAAGCACTCAAATCACCTGAAAGTTAGATGAGTGTGTTTGTTTGAGTGTGCCCTGTACAGTAGAGGTGTTTTGATCCATAAAATGTATATTAAATGTGAAATATCATCTATGAACACTATGTCCAGGAGATTAGTTATTTGGCAGGCATTACGTAATTGGGAATCTGTACGTCTTTGTTTTTTCAACCCCCGTTCGACCCCAGAAGGCCCTAGGTCCACCAGGCATGCGCTCCTATCTACGTCTCAGCGGCCCCTATCGGAATCCAGAGTTTCGAGAAGATCAGAGAAACTTCATTTTCCACCCAAAAAAATCTATAAGGCATACCCCTTTGTGTTTTTTGTAGGGACATTTTCAAGTTTCTCCAATCTTCTCGGAACTTTGGATTCCGATAGGGGGTGCTGTGAGGTAGAGAGGAGCGTTGGTTTGGGGGCCCTGGAGCCTTCCATAGCTGAACGGGAGCCCCAAACATTAAAAAGGTCAATTTTCAAATTTATGCTGTGGCTTGAAATAATAGGTCCACGGGACTGCCTTTTCTATGCAAATTAAGCACTCAAATCACCTGAAAGTTAGATGAGTGTGTTTGTTTGAGTGTGCCCTGTACAGTAGAGGTGTTTTGATCCATAAAATGTGTATTAAATGTGAAATATCATCTATGAACACTATGTCCAGGAGATTAGTTATTTGGCAGCCATTACGTAATTGGGAATCTGTACGTCTTTGTTTTTTCAACTCCCGTTCGACCCCAGAAGGCCCTAGGTCCCCCAGGCATGCGTTCCTATCTACGTCTCAGCGGCCCATATCGGAATCCAGAGTTTCGAGAAGATCAGAGAAACTTCATTTTCCACCCAAAAAAATCTATAAGGCATACATACCCCTTTGTGTTTTTTGGAGGGACATTTTCAAGTTTCTCCAATCTTCTCGGAACTTTGGATTCCGATAGGGAGTGCTGTGAGGTAGAGAGGAGCGTTGGTTTGGGGGCCCTGGAGCCTTCCATAGCTGAACGGGAGCCCCAAACATTAAAAAGGTCAATTTTCAAATTTATGCTGTGACCCCAAATAACAGGTCCACGGGACTGCCTTTTCTATGCAAATTAAGCACTCAAATCACCTGAAAGTTAGATGAGTGTGTTTGTTTGAGTATGCCCTGTACAGTAGAGGTGTTTTGATCCATAAAATGTATATTATATGTAAAATATCATCTATGAACACTATGTCCAGGAGATTAGTTATTTGGCAGCCATTACGTAATTGGGAATCTGTACGTCTTTGTTTTTTCAACTCCCGTTCGACCCCAGAAGGCCCTAGGTCCCCCAGGCATGCGTTCCTATCTACGTCTCAGCGGCCCCTATCGGAATCCAGAGTTTCGAGAAGATCAGAGAAACTTCATTTTCCACCCAAAAAAATCTATAAGGCATACCCCTTTGTGTTTTTTGTAGGGACATTTTCAAGTTTCTCCAATCTTCTCGGAACTTTGGATTCCGATAGGGGGTGCTGTGAGGTAGAGAGGAGCGTTGGTTTGGGGGCCCTGGAGCCTTCCATAGCTGAACGGGAGCCCCAAACATTAAAAAGGTCAATTTTCAAATTTATGCTGTGGCTTGAAATAATAGGTCCACGGGACTGCCTTTTCTATGCAAATTAAGCACTCAAATCACCTGAAAGTTAGATGAGTGTGTTTGTTTGAGTGTGCCCTGTACAGTAGAGGTGTTTTGATCCATAAAATGTGTATTAAATGTGAAATATCATCTATGAACACTATGTCCAGGAGATTAGTTATTTGGCAGCCATTACGTAATTGGGAATCTGTACGTCTTTGTTTTTTCAACTCCCGTTCGACCCCAGAAGGCCCTAGGTCCCCCAGGCATGCGTTCCTATCTACGTCTCAGCGGCCCATATCGGAATCCAGAGTTTCGAGAAGATCAGAGAAACTTCATTTTCCACCCAAAAAAATCTATAAGGCATACATACCCCTTTGTGTTTTTTGGAGGGACATTTTCAAGTTTCTCCAATCTTCTCGGAACTTTGGATTCCGATAGGGAGTGCTGTGAGGTAGAGAGGAGCGTTGGTTTGGGGGCCCTGGAGCCTTCCATAGCTGAACGGGAGCCCCAAACATTAAAAAGGTCAATTTTCAAATTTATGCTGTGACCCCAAATAACAGGTCCACGGGACTGCCTTTTCTATGCAAATTAAGCACTCAAATCACCTGAAAGTTAGATGAGTGTGTTTGTTTGAGTATGCCCTGTACAGTAGAGGTGTTTTGATCCATAAAATGTATATTATATGTAAAATATCATCTATGAACACTATGTCCAGGAGATTAGTTATTTGGCAGCCATTACGTAATTGGGAATCTGTACGTCTTTGTTTTTTCAACTCCCGTTCGACCCCAGAAGGCCCTAGGTCCACCAGGCATGCGCTCCTATCTACGTCTCAGCGGCCCATATCGGAATCCAGAGTTTCGAGAAGATCAGAGAAACTTCATTTTCCACCCAAAAAAATCTATAAGGCATACCCCTTTGTGTTTTTTGGAGGGACATTTTCAAGTTTCTCCAATCTTCTTGGAACTTTGGATTCCGATAGGGGGTGCTGCGAGGTAGAGAGGAGCGTTGGTTTGGGGGCCCTGGAGCCTTCCATAGCTGAACGGGAGCCCCAAAAATAGAAACGTCCATTTTCAAATTTATGCTGTGGCCACAAATAACGGGTCCCCGGGACTGCCTTTTCTATGCAAATTAAGCACTCAAATCACCTGAAAGTTAGATGAGTGTGTTTGTTTGAGTGTGCCGTGTACAGTAGAGGTGTTTTGATCCATAAAATATGTATTAAATGTGAAATATCATCTATGAACACTATGTCCAGGAGATTAGTTATTTGGCAGCCATTACGTAATTAGGAATCTGTACGTCTTTGTTTTTTCAACTCCCGTTCGACCCCAGAAGGCCCTAGGTCCCCCAGGCATGCGTTCCTATCTACGTCTCAGCGGCCCCTATCGGAATCCAGAGTTTCGAGAAGATCAGAGAAACTTCATTTTCCACCCAAAAAAATCTATAAGGCATACCCCTTTGTGTTTTTTGGAGGGACATTTTCAAGTTTCTCCAATCTTCTCGGAACTTTGGATTCCGATAGGGGGTGCTGTGAGGTAGAGAGGAGCGTTGGTTTGGGGGCCCTGGAGCCTTCCATAGCTGAAAGGGAGCCCCAAACATTAAAAAGGTCAATTTTCAAATTTATGCTGTGGCCCCAAATAACAGGTCCACAGGACTGCCTTTTCTATGCAAATTAAGCACTCAAATCACCTGAAAGTTAGATGAGTGTGTTTGTTTGAGTGTGCCCTGTACAGTAGAGGTGTTTTGATCCATAAAATGTATATTATATGTAAAATATCATCTATGAACACTATGTCCAGGAGATTAGTTATTTGGCAGCCATTACGTAATTGGGAATCTGTACGTCTTTGTTTTTTCAACTCCTGTTCGACCCCAGAAGGCCCTAGGTCCCCCAGGCATGCGTTCCTATCTACGTCTCAGCGGCCTCTATCGGAATCCAGAGTTTCGAGAAGATCAGAGAAACTTCATTTTCCACCCCAAAAAATCTATAAGGCATACCCCTTTGTGTTTTTTGGAGGGACATTTTCAAGTTTCTCCAATCTTCTTGGAACTTTGGATTCCGATAGGGGGTGCTGCGAGGTAGAGAGGAGCGTTGGTTTGGGGGCCCTGGAGCCTTCCATAGCTGAACGGGAGCCCCAAAAATAGAAACGTCCATTTTCAACTTTATGCTGTGGTTACAAATAACGGGTCCCCGGGACTGCCTTTTCTATGCAAATTAAGCACTCAAATCACCTGAAAGTTAGATGAGTGTGTTTGTTTGAGTGTGCCCTGTACAGTAGAGGTGTTTTGATCCATAAAATGTGTATTAAATGTGAAATGTCATCTATGAACACTATGTCCAGGAGATTAGTTATTTGGCAGCCATTACGTAATTGGGAATCTGTACGTCTTTGTTTTTTCAACTCCCGTTCGACCCCAGAAGGCCCTAGGTCCCCCAGGCATGCGTTCCTATCTACGTCTCAGCGGCCCCTATCGGAATCCAGAGTTTCGAGAAGATCAGAGAAACTTCATTTTCCACCCAAAAAAATCTATAAGGCATATCCCTTTGTGTTTTTTGGAGGGACATTTTCAAGTTTCTCCAATCTTCTCGGAACTTTGGATTCCGATAGGGGGTGCTGTGAGGTAGAGAGGAGCGTTGGTTTGGGGGCCCTGGAGCCTTCCATAGCTGAAAGGGAGCCCCAAACATTAAAAAGGTCAATTTTCAAATTTATGCTGTGGCCCCAAATAACAGGTCCACAGGACTGCCTTTTCTATGCAAATTAAGCACTCAAATCACCTGAAAGTTAGATGAGTGTGTTTGTTTGAGTGTGCCCTGTACAGTAGAGGTGTTTTGATCCATAAAATGTATATTAAATGTGAAATATCATCTATGAACACTATGTCCAGGAGATTAGTTATTTGGCAGGCATTACGTAATTGGGAATCTGTACGTCTTTGTTTTTTCAACCCCCGTTCGACCCCAGAAGGCCCTAGGTCCACCAGGCATGCGCTCCTATCTACGTCTCAGCGGCCCCTATCGGAATCCAGAGTTTCGAGAAGATCAGAGAAACTTCATTTTCCACCCAAAAAAATCTATAAGGCATACCCCTTTGTGTTTTTTGGAGGGACATTTTCAAGTTTCTCCAATCTTCTCGGAACTTTGGATTCCGATAGGGGGTGCTGTGAGGTAGAGAGGAGCGTTGGTTTGGGGGCCCTGGAGCCTTCCATAGCTGAAAGGGAGCCCCAAACATTAAAAAGGTCAATTTTCAAATTTATGCTGTGGCCCCAAATAACAGGTCCACAGGACTGCCTTTTCTATGCAAATTAAGCACTCAAATCACCTGAAAGTTAGATGAGTGTATTTGTTTGAGTGTGCCCTGTACAGTAGAGGTGTTTTGATCCATAAAATGTATATTAAATGTGAAATATCATCTATGAACACTATGTCCAGGAGATTAGTTATTTGGCAGGCATTACGTAATTGGGAATCTGTACGTCTTTGTTTTTTCAACCCCCGTTCGACCCCAGAAGGCCCTAGGTCCACCAGGCATGCGCTCCTATCTACGTCTCAGCGGCCCCTATCGGAATCCAGAGTTTCGAGAAGATCAGAGAAACTTCATTTTCCACCCAAAAAAATCTATAAGGCATACCCCTTTGTGTTTTTTGGAGGGACATTTTCAAGTTTCTCCAATCTTCTCGGAACTTTGGATTCCGATAGGGGGTGCTGTGAGGTAGAGAGGAGCGTTGGTTTGGGGGCCCTGGAGCCTTCCATAGCTGAAAGGGAGCCCCAAACATTAAAAAGGTCAATTTTCAAATTTATGCTGTGGCCCCAAATAACAGGTCCACAGGACTGCCTTTTCTATGCAAATTAAGCACTCAAATCACCTGAAAGTTAGATGAGTGTGTTTGTTTGAGTGTGCCCTGTACAGTAGAGGTGTTTTGATCCATAAAATGTATATTAAATGTGAAATATCATCTATGAACACTATGTCCAGGAGATTAGTTATTTGGCAGGCATTACGTAATTGGGAATCTGTACGTCTTTGTTTTTTCAACCCCCGTTCGACCCCAGAAGGCCCTAGGTCCACCAGGCATGCGCTCCTATCTACGTCTCAGCGGCCTCTATCGGAATCCAGAGTTTCGAGAAGATCAGAGAAACTTCATTTTCCACCCAAAAAAATCTATAAGGCATACCCCTTTGTGTTTTTTGGAGGGACATTTTCAAGTTTCTCCAATCTTCTCGGAACTTTGGATTCCGATAGGGGGTGCTGTGAGGTAGAGAGGAGCGTTGGTTTGGGGGCCCTGGAGCCTTCCATAGCTGAAAGGGAGCCCCAAACATTAAAAAGGTCAATTTTCAAATTTATGCTGTGGCCCCAAATAACAGGTCCACAGGACTGCCTTTTCTATGCAAATTAAGCACTCAAATCACCTGAAAGTTAGATGAGTGTGTTTGTTTGAGTGTGCCCTGTACAGTAGAGGTGTTTTGATCCATAAAATGTATATTAAATGTGAAATATCATCTATGAACACTATGTCCAGGAGATTAGTTATTTGGCAGGCATTACGTAATTGGGAATCTGTACGTCTTTGTTTTTTCAACCCCCGTTCGACCCCAGAAGGCCCTAGGTCCACCAGGCATGCGCTCCTATCTACGTCTCAGCGGCCCCTATCGGAATCCAGAGTTTCGAGAAGATCAGAGAAACTTCATTTTCCACCCAAAAAAATCTATAAGGCATACCCCTTTGTGTTTTTTGTAGGGACATTTTCAAGTTTCTCCAATCTTCTCGGAACTTTGGATTCCGATAGGGGGTGCTGTGAGGTAGAGAGGAGCGTTGGTTTGGGGGCCCTGGAGCCTTCCATAGCTGAACGGGAGCCCCAAACATTAAAAAGGTCAATTTTCAAATTTATGCTGTGGCTTGAAATAATAGGTCCACGGGACTGCCTTTTCTATGCAAATTAAGCACTCAAATCACCTGAAAGTTAGATGAGTGTGTTTGTTTGAGTGTGCCCTGTACAGTAGAGGTGTTTTGATCCATAAAATGTGTATTAAATGTGAAATATCATCTATGAACACTATGTCCAGGAGATTAGTTATTTGGCAGCCATTACGTAATTGGGAATCTGTACGTCTTTGTTTTTTCAACTCCCGTTCGACCCCAGAAGGCCCTAGGTCCCCCAGGCATGCGTTCCTATCTACGTCTCAGCGGCCCATATCGGAATCCAGAGTTTCGAGAAGATCAGAGAAACTTCATTTTCCACCCAAAAAAATCTATAAGGCATACATACCCCTTTGTGTTTTTTGGAGGGACATTTTCAAGTTTCTCCAATCTTCTCGGAACTTTGGATTCCGATAGGGAGTGCTGTGAGGTAGAGAGGAGCGTTGGTTTGGGGGCCCTGGAGCCTTCCATAGCTGAACGGGAGCCCCAAACATTAAAAAGGTCAATTTTCAAATTTATGCTGTGACCCCAAATAACAGGTCCACGGGACTGCCTTTTCTATGCAAATTAAGCACTCAAATCACCTGAAAGTTAGATGAGTGTGTTTGTTTGAGTATGCCCTGTACAGTAGAGGTGTTTTGATCCATAAAATGTATATTATATGTAAAATATCATCTATGAACACTATGTCCAGGAGATTAGTTATTTGGCAGCCATTACGTAATTGGGAATCTGTACGTCTTTGTTTTTTCAACTCCCGTTCGACCCCAGAAGGCCCTAGGTCCCCCAGGCATGCGTTCCTATCTACGTCTCAGCGGCCCCTATCGGAATCCAGAGTTTCGAGAAGATCAGAGAAACTTCATTTTCCACCCAAAAAAATCTATAAGGCATACCCCTTTGTGTTTTTTGTAGGGACATTTTCAAGTTTCTCCAATCTTCTCGGAACTTTGGATTCCGATAGGGGGTGCTGTGAGGTAGAGAGGAGCGTTGGTTTGGGGGCCCTGGAGCCTTCCATAGCTGAACGGGAGCCCCAAACATTAAAAAGGTCAATTTTCAAATTTATGCTGTGGCTTGAAATAATAGGTCCACGGGACTGCCTTTTCTATGCAAATTAAGCACTCAAATCACCTGAAAGTTAGATGAGTGTGTTTGTTTGAGTGTGCCCTGTACAGTAGAGGTGTTTTGATCCATAAAATGTGTATTAAATGTGAAATATCATCTATGAACACTATGTCCAGGAGATTAGTTATTTGGCAGCCATTACGTAATTGGGAATCTGTACGTCTTTGTTTTTTCAACTCCCGTTCGACCCCAGAAGGCCCTAGGTCCCCCAGGCATGCGTTCCTATCTACGTCTCAGCGGCCCATATCGGAATCCAGAGTTTCGAGAAGATCAGAGAAACTTCATTTTCCACCCAAAAAAATCTATAAGGCATACATACCCCTTTGTGTTTTTTGGAGGGACATTTTCAAGTTTCTCCAATCTTCTCGGAACTTTGGATTCCGATAGGGAGTGCTGTGAGGTAGAGAGGAGCGTTGGTTTGGGGGCCCTGGAGCCTTCCATAGCTGAACGGGAGCCCCAAACATTAAAAAGGTCAATTTTCAAATTTATGCTGTGACCCCAAATAACAGGTCCACGGGACTGCCTTTTCTATGCAAATTAAGCACTCAAATCACCTGAAAGTTAGATGAGTGTGTTTGTTTGAGTATGCCCTGTACAGTAGAGGTGTTTTGATCCATAAAATGTATATTATATGTAAAATATCATCTATGAACACTATGTCCAGGAGATTAGTTATTTGGCAGCCATTACGTAATTGGGAATCTGTACGTCTTTGTTTTTTCAACTCCCGTTCGACCCCAGAAGGCCCTAGGTCCCCCAGGCATGCGTTCCTATCTACGTCTCAGCGGCCCCTATCGGAATCCAGAGTTTCGAGAAGATCAGAGAAACTTCATTTTCCACCCAAAAAAAATCTATAAGGCATACCCCTTTGTGTTTTTTGGAGGGACATTTTCAAGTTTCTCCAAACTTCTCGGAACTTTGGATTCCAATAGGGGGTGCTGTGAGGTAGAGAGGAGCGTTGGTTTGGGGGCCCTGGAGCCTTCCATAGCTCAACGGGAGCCCCAAACATTAAAAAGGTCAATTTTCAAATTTATGCTGTGGCCCCAAATAACAGGTCCACGGGACTGCCTTTTCTATGCAAATTAAGCACTCAAATCACCTGAAAGTTAGATGAGTGTGTTTGTTTGAGTATGCCCTGTACAGTAGAGGTGTTTTGATCCATAAAATGTATATTAAATGTAAAATATCATCTATGAACACTATGTCCAGGAGATTAGTTATTTGGCAGCCATTACGTAATTGGGAATCTGTACGTCTTTGTTTTTTCAACTCCCGTTCGAACCCAGAAGGCCCTAGGTCCACCAGGCATGCGTTCCTATCTACGTCTCAGCGGCCCCTATCGGAATCCAGAGTTTCGAGAAGATCAGAGAAACTTCATTTTCCACCCAAAAAAATCTATAAGGCATACCCCTTTGTGTTTTTTGTAGGGACATTTTCAAGTTTCTCCAATCTTCTCAGAACTTTGGATTCCGATAGGGGGTGCTGTGAGGTAGAGAGGAGCGTTGGTTTGGGGGCCCTGGAGCCTTCCATAGCTGAACGGGAGCCCCAAACATTAAAAAGGTCAATTTTCAAATTTATGCTGTGGCCCCAAATAACAGGTCCACAGGACTGCCTTTTCTATGCAAATTAAGCACTCAAATCACCTGAAAGTTAGATGAGTGTGTTTGTTTGAGTGTGCCCTGTACAGTAGAGGTGTTTTGATCCATAAAATGTATATTAAATGTGAAATATTATCTATGAACACTATGTCCAGGAGATTAGTTATTTGGCAGGCATTACGTAATTGGGAATCTGTACGTCTTTGTTTTTTCAACTCCCGTTCGACCCCAGAAGGCCCTAGGTCCACCAGGCATGCGCTCCTATCTACGTCTCAGCGGCCCCTATCGGAATCCAGAGTTTCGAGAAGATCAGAGAAACTTCATTTTCCACCCAAAAAAATCTATAAGGCATACCCCTTTGTGTTTTTTGGAGGGACATTTTCAAGTTTCTCCAATCTTCTCGGAACTTTGGATTCCGATAGGGGGTGCTGCGAGGTAGAGAGGAGCGTTGGTTTGGGGGCCCTGGAGCCTTCCATAGCTGAACGGGAGCCCCAAAAATAGAAACGTCCATTTTCAAATTTATGCTGTGGCCACAAATAACGGGTCCCCGGGACTGCCTTTTCTATGCAAATTAAGCACTCAAATCACCTGAAAGTTAGATGAGTGTGTTTGTTTGAGTGTGCCGTGTACAGTAGAGGTGTTTTGATCCATAAAATATGTATTAAATGTGAAATATCATCTATGAACACTATGTCCAGGAGATTAGTTATTTGGCAGCCATTACGTAATTAGGAATCTGTACGTCTTTGTTTTTTCAACTCCCGTTCGACCCCAGAAGGCCCTAGGTCCCCCAGGCATGCGTTCCTATCTACGTCTCAGCGGCCCCTATCGGAATCCAGAGTTTCGAGAAGATCAGAGAAACTTCATTTTCCACCCAAAAAAATCTATAAGGCATACCCCTTTGTGTTTTTTGGAGGGACATTTTCAAGTTTCTCCAATCTTCTCGGAACTTTGGATTCCGATAGGGGGTGCTGTGAGGTAGAGAGGAGCGTTGGTTTGGGGGCCCTGGAGCCTTCCATAGCTGAAAGGGAGCCCCAAACATTAAAAAGGTCAATTTTCAAATTTATGCTGTGGCCCCAAATAACAGGTCCACAGGACTGCCTTTTCTATGCAAATTAAGCACTCAAATCACCTGAAAGTTAGATGAGTGTGTTTGTTTGAGTGTGCCCTGTACAGTAGAGGTGTTTTGATCCATAAAATGTATATTATATGTAAAATATCATCTATGAACACTATGTCCAGGAGATTAGTTATTTGGCAGCCATTACGTAATTGGGGATCTGTACGTCTTTGTTTTTTCAACTCCTGTTCGACCCCAGAAGGCCCTAGGTCCCCCAGGCATGCGTTCCTATCTATGTCTCAGCGGCCTCTATCGGAATCCAGAGTTTCGAGAAGATCAGAGAAACTTCATTTTCCACCCCAAAAAATCTATAAGGCATACCCCTTTGTGTTTTTTGGAGGGACATTTTCAAGTTTCTCCAATCTTCTTGGAACTTTGGATTCCGATAGGGGGTGCTGCGAGGTAGAGAGGAGCGTTGGTTTGGGGGCCCTGGAGCCTTCCATAGCTGAACGGGAGCCCCAAAAATAGAAACGTCCATTTTCAACTTTATGCTGTGGTTACAAATAACGGGTCCCCGGGACTGCCTTTTCTATGCAAATTAAGCACTCAAATCACCTGAAAGTTAGATGAGTGTGTTTGTTTGAGTGTGCCCTGTACAGTAGAGGTATTTTGATCCATAAAATGTGTATTAAATGTGAAATGTCATCTATGAACACTATGTCCAGGAGATTAGTTATTTGGCAGCCATTACGTAATTGGGAATCTGTACGTCTTTGTTTTTTCAACTCCCGTTCGACCCCAGAAGGCCCTAGGTCCCCCAGGCATGCGTTCCTATCTACGTCTCAGCGGCCCCTATCGGAATCCAGAGTTTCGAGAAGATCAGAGAAACTTCATTTTCCACCCAAAAAAATCTATAAGGCATATCCCTTTGTGTTTTTTGGAGGGACATTTTCAAGTTTCTCCAATCTTCTCGGAACTTTGGATTCCGATAGGGGGTGCTGTGAGGTAGAGAGGAGCGTTGGTTTGGGGGCCCTGGAGCCTTCCATAGCTGAAAGGGAGCCCCAAACATTAAAAAGGTCAATTTTCAAATTTATGCTGTGGCCCCAAATAACAGGTCCACAGGACTGCCTTTTCTATGCAAATTAAGCACTCAAATCACCTGAAAGTTAGATGAGTGTGTTTGTTTGAGTGTGCCCTGTACAGTAGAGGTGTTTTGATCCATAAAATGTATATTAAATGTGAAATATCATCTATGAACACTATGTCCAGGAGATTAGTTATTTGGCAGGCATTACGTAATTGGGAATCTGTACGTCTTTGTTTTTTCAACCCCCGTTCGACCCCAGAAGGCCCTAGGTCCACCAGGCATGCGCTCCTATCTACGTCTCAGCGGCCCCTATCGGAATCCAGAGTTTCGAGAAGATCAGAGAAACTTCATTTTCCACCCAAAAAAATCTATAAGGCATACCCCTTTGTGTTTTTTGGAGGGACATTTTCAAGTTTCTCCAATCTTCTCGGAACTTTGGATTCCGATAGGGGGTGCTGTGAGGTAGAGAGGAGCGTTGGTTTGGGGGCCCTGGAGCCTTCCATAGCTGAAAGGGAGCCCCAAACATTAAAAAGGTCAATTTTCAAATTTATGCTGTGGCCCCAAATAACAGGTCCACAGGACTGCCTTTTCTATGCAAATTAAGCACTCAAATCACCTGAAAGTTAGATGAGTGTGTTTGTTTGAGTGTGCCCTGTACAGTAGAGGTGTTTTGATCCATAAAATGTATATTAAATGTGAAATATCATCTATGAACACTATGTCCAGGAGATTAGTTATTTGGCAGGCATTACGTAATTGGGAATCTGTACGTCTTTGTTTTTTCAACCCCCGTTCGACCCCAGAAGGCCCTAGGTCCACCAGGCATGCGCTCCTATCTACGTCTCAGCGGCCTCTATCGGAATCCAGAGTTTCGAGAAGATCAGAGAAACTTCATTTTCCACCCAAAAAAATCTATAAGGCATACATACCCCTTTGTGTTTTTTGGAGGGACATTTTCAAGTTTCTCCAATCTTCTCGGAACTTTGGATTCCGATAGGGGGTGCTGTGAGGTAGAGAGGAGCGTTGGTTTGGGGGCCCTGGAGCCTTCCATAGCTGAAAGGGAGCCCCAAACATTAAAAAGGTCAATTTTCAAATTTATGCTGTGGCCCCAAATAACAGGTCCACAGGACTGCCTTTTCTATGCAAATTAAGCACTCAAATCACCTGAAAGTTAGATGAGTGTGTTTGTTTGAGTGTGCCCTGTACAGTAGAGGTGTTTTGATCCATAAAATGTATATTAAATGTGAAATATCATCTATGAACACTATGTCCAGGAGATTAGTTATTTGGCAGGCATTACGTAATTGGGAATCTGTACGTCTTTGTTTTTTCAACCCCCGTTCGACCCCAGAAGGCCCTAGGTCCACCAGGCATGCGCTCCTATCTACGTCTCAGCGGCCCCTATCGGAATCCAGAGTTTCGAGAAGATCAGAGAAACTTCATTTTCCACCCAAAAAAATCTATAAGGCATACCCCTTTGTGTTTTTTGTAGGGACATTTTCAAGTTTCTCCAATCTTCTCGGAACTTTGGATTCCGATAGGGGGTGCTGTGAGGTAGAGAGGAGCGTTGGTTTGGGGGCCCTGGAGCCTTCCATAGCTGAACGGGAGCCCCAAACATTAAAAAGGTCAATTTTCAAATTTATGCTGTGGCTTGAAATAATAGGTCCACGGGACTGCCTTTTCTATGCAAATTAAGCACTCAAATCACCTGAAAGTTAGATGAGTGTGTTTGTTTGAGTGTGCCCTGTACAGTAGAGGTGTTTTGATCCATAAAATGTGTATTAAATGTGAAATATCATCTATGAACACTATGTCCAGGAGATTAGTTATTTGGCAGCCATTACGTAATTGGGAATCTGTACGTCTTTGTTTTTTCAACTCCCGTTCGACCCCAGAAGGCCCTAGGTCCCCCAGGCATGCGTTCCTATCTACGTCTCAGCGGCCCATATCGGAATCCAGAGTTTCGAGAAGATCAGAGAAACTTCATTTTCCACCCAAAAAAATCTATAAGGCATACATACCCCTTTGTGTTTTTTGGAGGGACATTTTCAAGTTTCTCCAATCTTCTCGGAACTTTGGATTCCGATAGGGAGTGCTGTGAGGTAGAGAGGAGCGTTGGTTTGGGGGCCCTGGAGCCTTCCATAGCTGAACGGGAGCCCCAAACATTAAAAAGGTCAATTTTCAAATTTATGCTGTGACCCCAAATAACAGGTCCACGGGACTGCCTTTTCTATGCAAATTAAGCACTCAAATCACCTGAAAGTTAGATGAGTGTGTTTGTTTGAGTATGCCCTGTACAGTAGAGGTGTTTTGATCCATAAAATGTATATTATATGTAAAATATCATCTATGAACACTATGTCCAGGAGATTAGTTATTTGGCAGCCATTACGTAATTGGGAATCTGTACGTCTTTGTTTTTTCAACTCCCGTTCGACCCCAGAAGGCCCTAGGTCCCCCAGGCATGCGTTCCTATCTACGTCTCAGCGGCCCCTATCGGAATCCAGAGTTTCGAGAAGATCAGAGAAACTTCATTTTCCACCCAAAAAAAATCTATAAGGCATACCCCTTTGTGTTTTTTGGAGGGACATTTTCAAGTTTCTCCAAACTTCTCGGAACTTTGGATTCCAATAGGGGGTGCTGTGAGGTAGAGAGGAGCGTTGGTTTGGGGGCCCTGGAGCCTTCCATAGCTCAACGGGAGCCCCAAACATTAAAAAGGTCAATTTTCAAATTTATGCTGTGGCCCCAAATAACAGGTCCACGGGACTGCCTTTTCTATGCAAATTAAGCACTCAAATCACCTGAAAGTTAGATGAGTGTGTTTGTTTGAGTATGCCCTGTACAGTAGAGGTGTTTTGATCCATAAAATGTATATTAAATGTAAAATATCATCTATGAACACTATGTCCAGGAGATTAGTTATTTGGCAGCCATTACGTAATTGGGAATCTGTACGTCTTTGTTTTTTCAACTCCCGTTCGAACCCAGAAGGCCCTAGGTCCACCAGGCATGCGTTCCTATCTACGTCTCAGCGGCCCCTATCGGAATCCAGAGTTTCGAGAAGATCAGAGAAACTTCATTTTCCACCCAAAAAAATCTATAAGGCATACCCCTTTGTGTTTTTTGTAGGGACATTTTCAAGTTTCTCCAATCTTCTCAGAACTTTGGATTCCGATAGGGGGTGCTGTGAGGTAGAGAGGAGCGTTGGTTTGGGGGCCCTGGAGCCTTCCATAGCTGAACGGGAGCCCCAAACATTAAAAAGGTCAATTTTCAAATTTATGCTGTGGCCCCAAATAACAGGTCCACAGGACTGCCTTTTCTATGCAAATTAAGCACTCAAATCACCTGAAAGTTAGATGAGTGTGTTTGTTTGAGTGTGCCCTGTACAGTAGAGGTGTTTTGATCCATAAAATGTATATTAAATGTGAAATATCATCTATGAACACTATGTCCAGGAGATTAGTTATTTGGCAGGCATTACGTAATTGGGAATCTGTACGTCTTTGTTTTTTCAACTCCCGTTCGACCCCAGAAGGCCCTAGGTCCACCAGGCATGCGCTCCTATCTACGTCTCAGCGGCCCCTATCGGAATCCAGAGTTTCGAGAAGATCAGAGAAACTTCATTTTCCACCCAAAAAAATCTATAAGGCATACCCCTTTGTGTTTTTTGGAGGGACATTTTCAAGTTTCTCCAATCTTCTTGGAACTTTGGATTCCGATAGGGGGTGCTGCGAGGTAGAGAGGAGCGTTGGTTTGGGGGCCCTGGAGCCTTCCATAGCTGAACGGGAGCCCCAAAAATAGAAACGTCCATTTTCAAATTTATGCTGTGGCCACAAATAACGGGTCCCCGGGACTGCCTTTTCTATGCAAATTAAGCACTCAAATCACCTGAAAGTTAGATGAGTGTGTTTGTTTGAGTGTGCCGTGTACAGTAGAGGTGTTTTGATCCATAAAATATGTATTAAATGTGAAATATCATCTATGAACACTATGTCCAGGAGATTAGTTATTTGGCAGCCATTACGTAATTAGGAATCTGTACGTCTTTGTTTTTTCAACTCCCGTTCGACCCCAGAAGGCCCTAGGTCCCCCAGGCATGCGTTCCTATCTACGTCTCAGCGGCCCCTATCGGAATCCAGAGTTTCGAGAAGATCAGAGAAACTTCATTTTCCACCCAAAAAAATCTATAAGGCATACCCCTTTGTGTTTTTTGGAGGGACATTTTCAAGTTTCTCCAATCTTCTCGGAACTTTGGATTCCGATAGGGGGTGCTGTGAGGTAGAGAGGAGCGTTGGTTTGGGGGCCCTGGAGCCTTCCATAGCTGAAAGGGAGCCCCAAACATTAAAAAGGTCAATTTTCAAATTTATGCTGTGGCCCCAAATAACAGGTCCACAGGACTGCCTTTTCTATGCAAATTAAGCACTCAAATCACCTGAAAGTTAGATGAGTGTGTTTGTTTGAGTGTGCCCTGTACAGTAGAGGTGTTTTGATCCATAAAATGTATATTAAATGTGAAATATCATCTATGAACACTATGTCCAGGAGATTAGTTATTTGGCAGCCATTACGTAATTGGGAATCTGTACGTCTTTGTTTTTTCAACTCCCGTTCGACCCCAGAAGGCCCTAGGTCCACCAGGCATGCGCTCCTATCTACGTCTCAGCGGCCCCTATCGGAATCCAGAGTTTCGAGAAGATCAGAGAAACTTCATTTTCCACCCAAAAAAATCTATAAGGCATACCCCTTTGTGTTTTTTGGAGGGACATTTTCAAGTTTCTCCAATCTTCTTGGAACTTTGGATTCCGATAGGGGGTGCTGCGAGGTAGAGAGGAGCGTTGGTTTGGGGGCCCTGGAGCCTTCCATAGCTGAACGGGAGCCCCAAAAATAGAAACGTCCATTTTCAAATTTATGCTGTGGCCACAAATAACGGGTCCCCGGGACTGCCTTTTCTATGCAAATTAAGCACTCAAATCACCTGAAAGTTAGATGAGTGTGTTTGTTTGAGTGTGCCGTGTACAGTAGAGGTGTTTTGATCCATAAAATATGTATTAAATGTGAAATATCATCTATGAACACTATGTCCAGGAGATTAGTTATTTGGCAGCCATTACGTAATTAGGAATCTGTACGTCTTTGTTTTTTCAACTCCCGTTCGACCCCAGAAGGCCCTAGGTCCCCCAGGCATGCGTTCCTATCTACGTCTCAGCGGCCCCTATCGGAATCCAGAGTTTCGAGAAGATCAGAGAAACTTCATTTTCCACCCAAAAAAATCTATAAGGCATACCCCTTTGTGTTTTTTGGAGGGACATTTTCAAGTTTCTCCAATCTTCTCGGAACTTTGGATTCCGATAGGGGGTGCTGTGAGGTAGAGAGGAGCGTTGGTTTGGGGGCCCTGGAGCCTTCCATAGCTGAAAGGGAGCCCCAAACATTAAAAAGGTCAATTTTCAAATTTATGCTGTGGCCCCAAATAACAGGTCTAGAGGACTGCCTTTTCTATGCAAATTAAGCACTCAAATCACCTGAAAGTTAGATGAGTGTGTTTGTTTGAGTGTGCCCTGTACAGTAGAGGTGTTTTGATCCATAAAATGTATATTATATGTAAAATATCATCTATGAACACTATGTCCAGGAGATTAGTTATTTGGCAGCCATTACGTAATTGGGAATCTGTACGTCTTTGTTTTTTCAACTCCTGTTCGACCCCAGAAGGCCCTAGGTCCCCCAGGCATGCGTTCCTATCTACGTCTCAGCGGCCTCTATCGGAATCCAGAGTTTCGAGAAGATCAGAGAAACTTCATTTTCCACCCCAAAAAATCTATAAGGCATACCCCTTTGTGTTTTTTGGAGGGACATTTTCAAGTTTCTCCAATCTTCTTGGAACTTTGGATTCCGATAGGGGGTGCTGCGAGGTAGAGAGGAGCGTTGGTTTGTGGGCCCTGGAGCCTTCCATAGCTGAACGGGAGCCCCAAAAATAGAAACGTCCATTTTCAACTTTATGCTGTGGTTACAAATAACGGGTCCCCGGGACTGCCTTTTCTATGCAAATTAAGCACTCAAATCACCTGAAAGTTAGATGAGTGTGTTTGTTTGAGTGTGCCCTGTACAGTAGAGGTGTTTTGATCCATAAAATGTGTATTAAATGTGAAATGTCATCTATGAACACTATGTCCAGGAGATTAGTTATTTGGCAGCCATTACGTAATTGGGAATCTGTACGTCTTTGTTTTTTCAACTCCCGTTCGACCCCAGAAGGCCCTAGGTCCCCCAGGCATGCGTTCCTATCTATGTCTCAGCGGCCCCTATCGGAATCCAGAGTTTCGAGAAGATCAGAGAAACTTCATTTTCCACCCCAAAAAAATCTATAAGGCATACCCCTTTGTGTTTTTTGGAGGGACATTTTCAAGTTTCTCCAATCTTCTCGGAACTTTGGATTCCGATAGGGGGTGCTGTGAGGTAGAGAGGAGCGTTGGTTTGGGGGCCCTGGAGCCTTCCATAGCTGAACGGGAGCCCCAAAAATAGAAACGTCCATTTTCAAATTTATGCTGTGGCCACAAATAACGGGTCCCCGGGACTGCCTTTTCTATGCAAATTAAGCACTCAAATCACCTGAAAGTTAGATGAGTGTGTTTGTTTGAGTGTGCCCTGTACAGTAGAGGTGTTTTGATCCATAAAATGTGTATTAAATGTGAAATATCATCTATGAACACTATGTCCAGGAGATTAGTTATTTGGCAGCCATTACGTAATTGGGAATCTGTACGTCTTTGTTTTTTCAACTCCCGTTCGACCCCAGAAGGCCCTAGGTCCCCCAGGCATGCGTTCCTATCTACGTCTCAGCGGCCCCTATCGGAATCCAGAGTTTCGAGAAGATCAGAGAAACTTCATTTTCCACCCAAAAAAATCTATAAGGCATACCCCCTTTGTGTTTTTTGTAGGGACATTTTCAAGTTTCTCCAATCTTCTCAGAACTTTGGATTCCGATAGGGGGTGCTGTGAGGTAGAGAGGAGCGTTGGTTTGGGGGCCCTGGAGCCTTCCATAGCTGAACGGGAGCCCCAAACATTAAAAAGGTCAATTTTCAAATTTATGCTGTGGCCCCAAATAACAGGTCCACAGGACTGCCTTTTCTATGCAAATTAAGCACTCAAATCACCTGAAAGTTAGATGAGTGTGTTTGTTTGAGTGTGCCCTGTACAGTAGAGGTGTTTTGATCCATAAAATGTATATTATATGTAAAATATCATCTATGAACACTATGTCCAGGAGATTAGTTATTTGGCAGGCATTACGTAATTGGGAATCTGTACGTCTGTTTTTTCAACTCCCGTTCGACCCCAGAAGGCCCTAGGTCCACCAGGCATGCGCTCCTATCTACGTCTCAGCGGCCCCTATCGGAATCCAGAGTTTCGAGAAGATCAGAGAAACTTCATTTTCCACCCAAAAAAATCTATAAGGCATACCCCTTTGTGTTTTTTGGAGGGACATTTTCAAGTTTCTCCAATCTTCTCGGAACTTTGGATTCCGATAGGGAGTGCTGTGAGGTAGAGAGGAGCGTTGGTTTGGGGGCCCTGGAGCCTTCCATAGCTGAACGGGAGCCCCAAAAATAGAAACGTCCATTTTCAAATTTATGCTGTGGCCACAAATAACGGGTCCCCGGGACTGCCTTTTCTATGCAAATTAAGCACTCAAATCACCTGAAAGTTAGATGAGTGTGTTTGTTTGAGTGTGCCCTGTACAGTAGAGGTGTTTTGATCCATAAAATGTGTATTAAATGTGAAATATCATCTATGAACACTATGTCCAGGAGATTAGTTATTTGGCAGCCATTACGTAATTGGGAATCTGTACGTCTTTGTTTTTTCAACTCCCGTTCGACCCCAGAAGGCCCTAGGTCCCCCAGGCATGCGTTCCTATCTATGTCTCAGCGGCCCCTATCGGAATCCAGAGTTTCGAGAAGATCAGAGAAACTTCATTTTCCACCCCAAAAAAATCTATAAGGCATACCCCTTTGTGTTTTTTGGAGGGACATTTTCAAGTTTCTCCAATCTTCTCGGAACTTTGGATTCCGATAGGGGGTGCTGTGAGGTAGAGAGGAGCGTTGGTTTGGGGGCCCTGGAGCCTTCCATAGCTGAACGGGAGCCCCAAACATTAAAAAGGTCAATTTTCAAATTTATGCTGTGGCTTGAAATAATAGGTCCACGGGACTGCCTTTTCTATGCAAATTAAGCACTCAAATCACCTGAAAGTTAGATGAGTGTGTTTGTTTGAGTGTGCCCTGTACAGTAGAGGTGTTTTGATCCATAAAATGTGTATTAAATGTGAAATATCATCTATGAACACTATGTCCAGGAGATTAGTTATTTGGCAGCCATTACGTAATTGGAAATCTGTACGTCTTTGTTTTTTCAACTCCCGTTCGACCCCAGAAGGCCCTAGGTCCCCCAGGCATGCGTTCCTATCTACGTCTCAGCGGCCCCTATCGGAATCCAGAGTTTCGAGAAGATCAGAGAAACTTCATTTTCCACCCAAAAAAATCTATAAGGCATACCCCCTTTGTGTTTTTTGTAGGGACATTTTCAAGTTTCTCCAATCTTCTCAGAACTTTGGATTCCGATAGGGGGTGCTGTGAGGTAGAGAGGAGCGTTGGTTTGGGGGCCCTGGAGCCTTCCATAGCTGAACGGGAGCCCCAAACATTAAAAAGGTCAATTTTCAAATTTATGCTGTGGCCCCAAATAACAGGTCCACAGGACTGCCTTTTCTATGCAAATTAAGCACTCAAATCACCTGAAAGTTAGATGAGTGTGTTTGTTTGAGTGTGCCCTGTACAGTAGAGGTGTTTTGATCCATAAAATGTATATTATATGTAAAATATCATCTATGAACACTATGTCCAGGAGATTAGTTATTTGGCAGGCATTACGTAATTGGGAATCTGTACGTCTTTGTTTTTTCAACTCCCGTTCGACCCCAGAAGGCCCTAGGTCCACCAGGCATGCGCTCCTATCTACGTCTCAGCGGCCCCTATCGGAATCCAGAGTTTCGAGAAGATCAGAGAAACTTCATTTTCCACCCAAAAAAATCTATAAGGCATACCCCTTTGTGTTTTTTGGAGGGACATTTTCAAGTTTCTCCAATCTTCTCGGAACTTTGGATTCCGATAGGGAGTGCTGTGAGGTAGAGAGGAGCGTTGGTTTGGGGGCCCTGGAGCCTTCCATAGCTCAACGGGAGCCCCAAACATTAAAAAGGTCAATTTTCAAATTTATGCTGTGGCCCCAAATAACAGGTCCACGGGACTGCCTTTTCTATGCAAATTAAGCACTCAAATCACCTGAAAGTTAGATGAGTGTGTTTGTTTGAGTATGCCCTGTACAGTAGAGGTGTTTTGATCCATAAAATGTATATTATATGTAAAATATCATCTATGAACACTATGTCCAGGAGATTAGTTATTTGGCAGCCATTACGTAATTGGGAATCTGTACGTCTTTGTTTTTTCAACTCCCGTTCGACCACAGAAGGCCCTAGGTCCCCCAGGCATGCGTTCCTATCTACGTCTCAGCGGCCCCTATTGGAATCCAGAGTTTCGAGAAGATCAGAGAAACTTCATTTTCCACCCAAAAAAAATCTATAATGCATACCCCTTTGTGTTTTTTGGAGGGACATTTTCAAGTTTCTCCAATCTTCTCGGAACTTTGGATTCCGATAGGGGGTGCTGTGAGGTAGAGAGGAGCGTTGGTTTGGGGGCCCTGGAGCCTTCCATAGCTGAACGGGAGCCCCAAACATTAAAAAGGTCAATTTTCAAATTTATGCTGTGGCTTGAAATAATAGGTCCACGGGACTGCCTTTTCTATGCAAATTAAGCACTCAAATCACCTGAAAGTTAGATGAGTGTGTTTGTTTGAGTGTGCCCTGTACAGTAGAGGTGTTTTGATCCATAAAATGTGTATTAAATGTGAAATATCATCTATGAACACTATGTCCAGGAGATTAGTTATTTGGCAGCCATTACGTAATTGGGAATCTGTACGTCTTTGTTTTTTCAACTCCCGTTCGACCCCAGAAGGCCCTAGGTCCCCCAGGCATGCGTTCCTATCTACGTCTCAGCGGCCCCTATCGGAATCCAGAGTTTCGAGAAGATCAGAGAAACTTCATTTTCCACCCAAAAAAATCTATAAGGCATACCCCCTTTGTGTTTTTTGTAGGGACATTTTCAAGTATCTCCAATCTTCTCAGAACTTTGGATTCCGATAGGGGGTGCTGTGAGGTAGAGAGGAGCGTTGGTTTGGGGGCCCTGGAGCCTTCCATAGCTGAACGGGAGCCCCAAACATTAAAAAGGTCAATTTTCAAATTTATGCTGTGGCCCCAAATAACAGGTCCACAGGACTGCCTTTTCTATGCAAATTAAGCACTCAAATCACCTGAAAGTTAGATGAGTGTGTTTGTTTGAGTGTGCCCTGTACAGTAGAGGTGTTTTGATCCATAAAATGTATATTATATGTAAAATATCATCTATGAACACTATGTCCAGGAGATTAGTTATTTGGCAGGCATTACGTAATTGGGAATCTGTACGTCTTTGTTTTTTCAACTCCCGTTCGACCCCAGAAGGCCCTAGGTCCACCAGGCATGCGCTCCTATCTACGTCTCAGCGGCCCCTATCGGAATCCAGAGTTTCGAGAAGATCAGAGAAACTTCATTTTCCACCCAAAAAAATCTATAAGGCATACCCCTTTGTGTTTTTTGGAGGGACATTTTCAAGTTTCTCCAATCTTCTCGGAACTTTGGATTCCGATAGGGAGTGCTGTGAGGTAGAGAGGAGCGTTGGTTTGGGGGCCCTGGAGCCTTCCATAGCTGAACGGGAGCCCCAAACATTAAAAAGGTCAATTTTCAAATTTATGCTGTGGCCCCAAATAACAGGTCCACGGGACTGCCTTTTCTATGCAAATTAAGCACTCAAATCACCTGAAAGTTAGATGAGTGTGTTTGTTTGAGTATGCCCTGTACAGTAGAGGTGTTTTGATCCATAAAATGTATATTATATGTAAAATATCATCTATGAACACTATGTCCAGGAGATTAGTTATTTGGCAGCCATTACGTAATTGGGAATCTGTACGTCTTTGTTTTTTCAACTCCCGTTCGACCACAGAAGGCCCTAGGTCCCCCAGGCATGCGTTCCTATCTACGTCTCAGCGGCCCCTATTGGAATCCAGAGTTTCGAGAAGATCAGAGAAACTTCATTTTCCACCCAAAAAAAATCTATAATGCATACCCCTTTGTGTTTTTTGGAGGGACATTTTCAAGTTTCTCCAATCTTCTCGGAACTTTGGATTCCGATAGGGGGTGCTGTGAGGTAGAGAGGAGCGTTGGTTTGGGGGCCCTGGAGCCTTCCATAGCTCAACGGGAGCCCCAAACATTAAAAAGGTCAATTTTCAAATTTATGCTGTGGCCCCAAATAACAGGTCCACGGGACTGCCTTTTCTATGCAAATTAAGCACTCAAATCACCTGAAAGTTAGATGAGTGTGTTTGTTTGAGTATGCCCTGTACAGTAGAGGTGTTTTGATCCATAAAATGTATATTAAATGTAAAATATCATCTATGAACACTATGTCCAGGAGATTAGTTATTTGGCAGCCATTACGTAATTGGGAATCTGTACGTCTTTGTTTTTTCAACTCCCGTTCGAACCCAGAAGGCCCTAGGTCCACCAGGCATGTGCTCCTATCTACGTCTCAGCGGCCCCTATCGGAATCCAGAGTTTCGAGAAGATCAGAGAAACTTCATTTTCCACCCCAAAAAATCTATAAGGCATACCCCTTTGTGTTTTTTGGAGGGACATTTTCAAGTTTCTCCAATCTTCTCGGAACTTTGGATTCCGATAGGGGGTGCTGTGAGGTAGAGAGGAGCGTTGGTTTGGGGGCCCTGGAGCCTTCCATAGCTGAACGGGAGCCCCAAACATTAAAAAGGTCAATTTTCAAATTTATGCTGTGGCCCCAAATAACAGGTCCACGGGACTGCCTTTTCTATGCAAATTAAAAACTCAAATCACCTGAAAGTTAGATGAGTGTGTTTGTTTGAGTATGCCCTTTACAGTAGAGGTGTTTTGATCCATAAAATGTATATTAAATGTGAAATATAATCTATGAACACTATGTCCAGGAGATTAGTTATTTGGCAGCCATTACGTAATTGGGAATCTGTACGTCTTTGTTTTTTCAACTCCCGTTCGAACCCAGAAGGCCCTAGGTCCACCAGGCATGTGCTCCTATCTACGTCTCAGCGGCCCCTATCGGAATCCAGAGTTTCGAGAAGATCAGAGAAACTTCATTTTCCACCCCAAAAAATCTATAAGGCATACCCCTTTGTGTTTTTTGGAGGGACATTTTCAAGTTTCTCCAATCTTCTCGGAACTTTGGATTCCGATAGGGGGTGCTGTGAGGTAGAGAGGAGCGTTGGTTTGGGGGCCCTGGAGCCTTCCATAGCTGAACGGGAGCCCCAAACATTAAAAAGGTCAATTTTCAAATTTATGCTGTGGCTCCAAATAACAGGTCCACGGGACTGCCTTTTCTATGCAAATTAAGCACTCAAATCACCTGAAAGTTAGATGAGTGTGTTTGTTTGAGTGTGCCCTGTACAGTAGAGGTGTTTTGATCCATAAAATGTGTATTAAATGTGAAATATCATCTATGAACACTATGTCCAGGAGATTAGTTATTTGGCAGCCATTACGTAATTGGGAATCTGTACGTCTTTGTTTTTTCAACTCCCGTTCGAACCCAGAAGGCCCTAGGTCCACCAGGCATGTGCTCCTATCTACGTCTCAGCGGCCCCTATCGGAATCCAGAGTTTCGAGAAGATCAGAGAAACTTCATTTTCCACCCCAAAAAATCTATAAGGCATACCCCTTTGTGTTTTTTGGAGGGACATTTTCAAGTTTCTCCAATCTTCTCGGAACTTTGGATTCCGATAGGGGGTGCTGTGAGGTAGAGAGGAGCGTTGGTTTGGGGGCCCTGGAGCCTTCCATAGCTGAACGGGAGCCCCAAACATTAAAAAGGTCAATTTTCAAATTTATGCTGTGGCTCCAAATAACAGGTCCACGGGACTGCCTTTTCTATGCAAATTAAGCACTCAAATCACCTGAAAGTTAGATGAGTGTGTTTGTTTGAGTGTGCCCTGTACAGTAGAGGTGTTTTGATCCATAAAATGTGTATTAAATGTGAAATATCATCTATGAACACTATGTCCAGGAGATTAGTTATTTGGCAGCCATTACGTAATTGGGAATCTGTACGTCTTTGTTTTTTCAACTCCCGTTCGACCCCAGAAGGCCCTAGGTCCCCCAGGCATGCGTTCCTATCTACGTCTCAGCGGCCCCTATCGGAATCCAGAGTTTCGAGAAGATCCGAGAAACTTCATTTTCCACCCAAAAAAATCTATAAGGCATACCCCTTTGTGTTTTTTGTAGGGACATTTTCAAGTTTCTCCAATCTTCTCAGAACTTTGGATTCCGATAGGGGGTGCTGTGAGGTAGAGAGGAGCGTTGGTTTGGGGGCCCTGGAGCCTTCCATAGCTGAACGGGAGCCCCAAACATTAAAAAGGTCAATTTTCAAATTTATGCTGTGGCCCCAAATAACAGGTCCACAGGACTGCCTTTTCTATGCAAATTAAGCACTCAAATCACCTGAAAGTTAGATGAGTGTGTTTGTTTGAGTGTGCCCTGTACAGTAGAGGTGTTTTGATCCATAAAATGTATATTAAATGTGAAATATCATCTATGAACACTATGTCCAGGAGATTAGTTATTTGGCAGGCATTACGTAATTGGGAATCTGTACGTCTTTGTTTTTTCAACTCCCGTTCGACCCCAGAAGGCCCTAGGTCCACCAGGCATGCGCTCCTATCTACGTCTCAGCGGCCCCTATCGGAATCCAGAGTTTCGAGAAGATCACAGAAACTTCATTTTCCACCCAAAAAAATCTATAAGGCATACCCCTTTGTGTTTTTTGGAGGGACATTTTCAAGTTTCTCCAATCTTCTTGGAACTTTGGATTCCGATAGGGGGTGCTGCGAGGTAGAGAGGAGCGTTGGTTTGGGGGCCCTGGAGCCTTCCATAGCTGAACGGGAGCCCCAAACATTAAAAAGGTCAATTTTCAAATTTATGCTGTGGCCCCAAATAACAGGTCCACAGGACTGCCTTTTCTATGCAAATTAAGCACTCAAATCACCTGAAAGTTAGATGAGTGTGTTTGTTTGAGTGTGCCCTGTACAGTAGAGGTGTTTTGATCCATAAAATGTATATTATATGTAAAATATCATCTATGAACACTATGTCCAGGAGATTAGTTATTTGGCAGGCATTACGTAATTGGGAATCTGTACGTCTTTGTTTTTTCAACTCCCGTTCGACCCCAGAAGGCCCTAGGTCCACCAGGCATGCGCTCCTATCTACGTCTCAGCGGCCCCTATCGGAATCCAGAGTTTCGAGAAGATCAGAGAAACTTCATTTTCCACCCAAAAAAATCTATAAGGCATACCCCTTTGTGTTTTTTGGAGGGACATTTTCAAGTTTCTCCAATCTTCTCGGAACTTTGGATTCCGATAGGGAGTGCTGTGAGGTAGAGAGGAGCGTTGGTTTGGGGGCCCTGGAGCCTTCCATAGCTGAACGGGAGCCCCAAACATTAAAAAGGTCAATTTTCAAATTTATGCTGTGGCCCCAAATAACAGGTCCACGGGACTGCCTTTTCTATGCAAATTAAGCACTCAAATCACCTGAAAGTTAGATGAGTGTGTTTGTTTGAGTATGCCCTGTACAGTAGAGGTGTTTTGATCCATAAAATGTATATTATATGTAAAATATCATCTATGAACACTATGTCCAGGAGATTAGTTATTTGGCAGCCATTACGTAATTGGGAATCTGTACGTCTTTGTTTTTTCAACTCCCGTTCGACCCCAGAAGGCCCTAGGTCCCCCAGGCATGCGTTCCTATCTACGTCTCAGCGGCCCCTATCGGAATCCAGAGTTTCGAGAAGATCAGAGAAACTTCATTTTCCACCCAAAAAAAATCTATAAGGCATACCCCTTTGTGTTTTTTGGAGGGACATTTTCAAGTTTCTCCAATCTTCTCGGAACTTTGGATTCCGATAGGGGGTGCTGTGAGGTAGAGAGGAGCGTTGGTTTGGGGGCCCTGGAGCCTTCCATAGCTCAACGGGAGCCCCAAACATTAAAAAGGTCAATTTTCAAATTTATGCTGTGGCCCCAAATAACAGGTCCACGGGACTGCCTTTTCTATGCAAATTAAGCACTCAAATCACCTGAAAGTTAGATGAGTGTGTTTGTTTAAGTATGCCCTGTACAGTAGAGGTGTTTTGATCCATAAAATGTATATTAAATGTAAAATATCATCTATGAACACTATGTCCAGGAGATTAGTTATTTGGCAGCCATTACGTAATTGGGAATCTGTACGTCTTTGTTTTTTCAACTCCCGTTCGAACCCAGAAGGCCCTAGGTCCACCAGGCATGTGCTCCTATCTACGTCTCAGCGGCCCCTATCGGAATCCAGAGTTTCGAGAAGATCAGAGAAACTTCATTTTCCACCCCAAAAAATCTATAAGGCATACCCCTTTGTGTTTTTTGGAGGGACATTTTCAAGTTTCTCCAATCTTCTCGGAACTTTGGATTCCGATAGGGGGTGCTGTGAGGTAGAGAGGAGCGTTGGTTTGGGGGCCCTGGAGCCTTCCATAGCTGAACGGGAGCCCCAAACATTAAAAAGGTCAATTTTCAAATTTATGCTGTGGCCCCAAATAACAGGTCCACGGGACTGCCTTTTCTATGCAAATTAAAAACTCAAATCACCTGAAAGTTAGATGAGTGTGTTTGTTTGAGTATGCCCTTTACAGTAGAGATGTTTTGATCCATAAAATGTATATTAAATGTGAAATATCATCTATGAACACTATGTCCAGGAGATTAGTTATTTGGCAGCCATAACGTAATTGGGAATCTGTACGTCTTTGTTTTTTCAACTCCCGTTCGACCCCAGAAGGCCCTAGGTCCCCCAGGCATGCGTTCCTATCTACGTCTCAGCGGCCCCTATCGGAATCCAGAGTTTCGAGAAGATCAGAGAAACTTCATTTTCCACCCAAAAAAATCTATAAGGCATACCCCTTTGTGTTTTTTGGAGGGACATTTTCAAGTTTCTCCAATCTTCTCGGAACTTTGGATTCCGATAGGGGGTGCTGTGAGGTAGAGAGGAGCGTTGGTTTGGGGGCCCTGGAGCCTTCCATAGCTCAACGGGAGCCCCAAACATTAAAAAGGTCAATTTTCAAATTTATGCTGTGGCCCCAAATAACAGGTCCACGGGACTGCCTTTTCTATGCAAATTAAGCACTCAAATCACCTGAAAGTTAGATGAGTGTGTTTGTTTGAGTATGCCCTGTACAGTAGAGGTGTTTTGATCCATAAAATGTATATTAAATGTAAAATATCATCTATGAACACTATGTCCAGGAGATTAGTTATTTGGCAGCCATTACGTAATTGGGAATCTGTACGTCTTTGTTTTTTCAACTCCCGTTCGAACCCAGAAGGCCCTAGGTCCACCAGGCATGTGCTCCTATCTACGTCTCAGCGGCCCCTATCGGAATCCAGAGTTTCGAGAAGATCAGAGAAACTTCATTTTCCACCCCAAAAAATCTATAAGGCATACCCCTTTGTGTTTTTTGGAGGGACATTTTCAAGTTTCTCCAATCTTCTCGGAACTTTGGATTCCGATAGGGGGTGCTGTGAGGTAGAGAGGAGCGTTGGTTTGGGGGCCCTGGAGCCTTCCATAGCTGAACGGGAGCCCCAAACATTAAAAAGGTCAATTTTCAAATTTATGCTGTGGCTCCAAATAACAGGTCCACGGGACTGCCTTTTCTATGCAAATTAAGCACTCAAATCACCTGAAAGTTAGATGAGTGTGTTTGTTTGAGTGTGCCCTGTACAGTAGAGGTGTTTTGATCCATAAAATGTATATTAAATGTAAAATATCATCTATGAACACTATGTCCAGGAGATTAGTTATTTGGCAGGCATTACGTAATTGGGAATCTGTACGTCTTTGTTTTTTCAACTCCCGTTCGACCCCAGAAGGCCCTAGGTCCACCAGGCATGCGCTCCTATCTACGTCTCAGCGGCCCCTATCGGAATCCAGAGTTTCGAGAAGATCAGAGAAACTTCATTTTCCACCCAAAAAAATCTATAAGGCATACCCCTTTGTGTTTTTTGGAGGGACATTTTCAAGTTTCTCCAATCTTCTTGGAACTTTGGATTCCGATAGGGGGTGCTGCGAGGTAGAGAGGAGCGTTGGTTTGGGGGCCCTGGAGCCTTCCATAGCTGAACGGGAGCCCCAAACATTAAAAAGGTCAATTTTCAAATTTATGCTGTGGCCCCAAATAACAGGTCCACAGGACTGCCTTTTCTATGCAAATTAAGCACTCAAATCACCTGAAAGTTAGATGAGTGTGTTTGTTTGAGTGTGCCCTGTACAGTAGAGGTGTTTTGATCCATAAAATGTATATTATATGTAAAATATCATCTATGAACACTATGTCCAGGAGATTAGTTATTTGGCAGGCATTACGTAATTGGGAATCTGTACGTCTTTGTTTTTTCAACTCCCGTTCGACCCCAGAAGGCCCTAGGTCCACCAGGCATGCGCTCCTATCTACGTCTCAGCGGCCCCTATCGGAATCCAGAGTTTCGAGAAGATCAGAGAAACTTCATTTTCCACCCAAAAAAATCTATAAGGCATACCCCTTTGTGTTTTTTGGAGGGACATTTTCAAGTTTCTCCAATCTTCTCGGAACTTTGGATTCCGATAGGGAGTGCTGTGAGGTAGAGAGGAGCGTTGGTTTGGGGGCCCTGGAGCCTTCCATAGCTGAACGGGAGCCCCAAACATTAAAAAGGTCAATTTTCAAATTTATGCTGTGGCCCCAAATAACAGGTCCACGGGACTGCCTTTTCTATGCAAATTAAGCACTCAAATCACCTGAAAGTTAGATGAGTGTGTTTGTTTGAGTATGCCCTGTACAGTAGAGGTGTTTTGATCCATAAAATGTATATTATGTGTAAAATATCATCTATGAACACTATGTCCAGGAGATTAGTTATTTGGCAGCCATTACGTAATTGGGAATCTGTACGTCTTTGTTTTTTCAACTCCCGTTCGACCCCAGAAGGCCCTAGGTCCCCCAGGCATGCGTTCCTATCTACGTCTCAGCGGCCCCTATCGGAATCCAGAGTTTCGAGAAGATCAGAGAAACTTCATTTTCCACCCAAAAAAAATCTATAAGGCATACCCCTTTGTGTTTTTTGGAGGGACATTTTCAAGTTTCTCCAATCTTCTCGGAACTTTGGATTCCGATAGGGGGTGCTGTGAGGTAGAGAGGAGCGTTGGTTTGGGGGCCCTGGAGCCTTCCATAGCTCAACGGGAGCCCCAAACATTAAAAAGGTCAATTTTCAAATTTATGCTGTGGCCCCAAATAACAGGTCCACGGGACTGCCTTTTCTATGCAAATTAAGCACTCAAATCACCTGAAAGTTAGATGAGTGTGTTTGTTTAAGTATGCCCTGTACAGTAGAGGTGTTTTGATCCATAAAATGTATATTAAATGTAAAATATCATCTATGAACACTATGTCCAGGAGATTAGTTATTTGGCAGCCATTACGTAATTGGGAATCTGTACGTCTTTGTTTTTTCAACTCCCGTTCGAACCCAGAAGGCCCTAGGTCCACCAGGCATGTGCTCCTATCTACGTCTCAGCGGCCCCTATCGGAATCCAGAGTTTCGAGAAGATCAGAGAAACTTCATTTTCCACCCCAAAAAATCTA
Source organism: Pseudorasbora parva (assembly GCF_024679245.1). NCBI lineage: Eukaryota > Metazoa > Chordata > Actinopteri > Cypriniformes > Gobionidae > Pseudorasbora > Pseudorasbora parva. The sequence continues at coordinate 5,788,458 of NC_090191.1, forward strand.
TAAGGCATACCCCTTTGTGTTTTTTGGAGGGACATTTTCAAGTTTCTCCAATCTTCTCGGAACTTTGGATTCCGATAGGGGGTGCTGTGAGGTAGAGAGGAGCGTTGGTTTGGGGGCCCTGGAGCCTTCCATAGCTGAACGGGAGCCCCAAACATTAAAAAGGTCAATTTTCAAATTTATGCTGTGGCTCCAAATAACAGGTCCACGGGACTGCCTTTTCTATGCAAATTAAGCACTCAAATCACCTGAAAGTTAGATGAGTGTGTTTGTTTGAGTGTGCCCTGTACAGTAGAGGTGTTTTGATCCATAAAATGTGTATTAAATGTGAAATATCATCTATGAACACTATGTCCAGGAGATTAGTTATTTGGCAGCCATTACGTAATTGGGAATCTGTACGTCTTTGTTTTTTCAACTCCCGTTCGACCCCAGAAGGCCCTAGGTCCCCCAGGCATGCGTTCCTATCTACGTCTCAGCGGCCCCTATCGGAATCCAGAGTTTCGAGAAGATCCGAGAAACTTCATTTTCCACCCAAAAAAATCTATAAGGCATACCCCTTTGTGTTTTTTGTAGGGACATTTTCAAGTTTCTCCAATCTTCTCAGAACTTTGGATTCCGATAGGGGGTGCTGTGAGGTAGAGAGGAGCATTGGTTTGGGGGCCCTGGAGCCTTCCATAGCTGAACGGGAGCCCCAAACATTAAAAAGGTCAATTTTCAAATTTATGCTGTGGCCCCAAATAACAGGTCCACAGGACTGCCTTTTCTATGCAAATTAAGCACTCAAATCACCTGAAAGTTAGATGAGTGTGTTTGTTTGAGTGTGCCCTGTACAGTAGAGGTGTTTTGATCCATAAAATGTATATTATATGTAAAATATCATCTATGAACACTATGTCCAGGAGATTAGTTATTTGGCAGCCATTACGTAATTGGGAATCTGTACGTCTTTGTTTTTTCAACTCCCGTTCGACCACAGAAGGCCCTAGGTCCCCCAGGCATGCGTTCCTATCTACGTCTCAGCGGCCCCTATTGGAATCCAGAGTTTCGAGAAGATCAGAGAAACTTCATTTTCCACCCAAAAAAAATCTATAAGGCATACATACCCCTTTGTGTTTTTTGGAGGGACATTTTCAAGTTTCTCCAATCTTCTCGGAACTTTGGATTCCGATAGGGGGTGCTGTGAGGTAGAGAGGAGCGTTGGTTTGGGGGCCCTGGAGCCTTCCATAGCTCAACGGGAGCCCCAAACATTAAAAAGGTCAATTTTCAAATTTATGCTGTGGCCCCAAATAACAGGTCCACGGGACTGCCTTTTCTATGCAAATTAAGCACTCAAATCACCTGAAAGTTAGATGAGTGTGTTTGTTTGAGTATGCCCTGTACAGTAGAGGTGTTTTGATCCATAAAATGTATATTAAATGTAAAATATCATCTATGAACACTATGTCCAGGAGATTAGTTATTTGGCAGCCATTACGTAATTGGGAATCTGTACGTCTTTGTTTTTTCAACTCCCGTTCGAACCCAGAAGGCCCTAGGTCCACCAGGCATGTGCTCCTATCTACGTCTCAGCGGCCCCTATCGGAATCCAGAGTTTCGAGAAGATCCGAGAAACTTCATTTTCCACCCAAAAAAATCTATAAGGCATACCCCTTTGTGTTTTTTGTAGGGACATTTTCAAGTTTCTCCAATCTTCTCAGAACTTTGGATTCCGATAGGGGGTGCTGTGAGGTAGAGAGGAGCGTTGGTTTGGGGGCCCTGGAGCCTTCCATAGCTGAACGGGAGCCCCAAACATTAAAAAGGTCAATTTTCAAATTTATGCTGTGGCCCCAAATAACAGGTCCACAGGACTGCCTTTTCTATGCAAATTAAGCACTCAAATCACCTGAAAGTTAGATGAGTGTGTTTGTTTGAGTGTGCCCTGTACAGTAGAGGTGTTTTGATCCATAAAATGTATATTAAATGTGAAATATCATCTATGAACACTATGTCCAGGAGATTAGTTATTTGGCAGGCATTACGTAATTGGGAATCTGTACGTCTTTGTTTTTTCAACTCCCGTTCGACCCCAGAAGGCCCTAGGTCCACCAGGCATGCGCTCCTATCTACGTCTCAGCGGCCCCTATCGGAATCCAGAGTTTCGAGAAGATCAGAGAAACTTCATTTTCCACCCAAAAAAATCTATAAGGCATACCCCTTTGTGTTTTTTGGAGGGACATTTTCAAGTTTCTCCAATCTTCTTGGAACTTTGGATTCCGATAGGGGGTGCTGCGAGGTAGAGAGGAGCGTTGATTTGGGGGCCCTGGAGCCTTCCATAGCTGAACGGGAGCCCCAAACATTAAAAAGGTCAATTTTCAAATTTATGCTGTGGCCCCAAATAACAGGTCCACAGGACTGCCTTTTCTATGCAAATTAAGCACTCAAATCACCTGAAAGTTAGATGAGTGTGTTTGTTTAAGTATGCCCTGTACAGTAGAGGTGTTTTGATCCATAAAATGTATATTAAATGTAAAATATCATCTATGAACACTATGTCCAGGAGATTAGTTATTTGGCAGCCATTACGTAATTGGGAATCTGTACGTCTTTGTTTTTTCAACTCCCGTTCGAACCCAGAAGGCCCTAGGTCCACCAGGCATGTGCTCCTATCTACGTCTCAGCGGCCCCTATCGGAATCCAGAGTTTCGAGAAGATCAGAGAAACTTCATTTTCCACCCCAAAAAATCTATAAGGCATACCCCTTTGTGTTTTTTGGAGGGACATTTTCAAGTTTCTCCAATCTTCTCGGAACTTTGGATTCCGATAGGGGGTGCTGTGAGGTAGAGAGGAGCGTTGGTTTGGGGGCCCTGGAGCCTTCCATAGCTGAACGGGAGCCCCAAACATTAAAAAGGTCAATTTTCAAATTTATGCTGTGGCTCCAAATAACAGGTCCACGGGACTGCCTTTTCTATGCAAATTAAGCACTCAAATCACCTGAAAGTTAGATGAGTGTGTTTGTTTGAGTGTGCCCTGTACAGTAGAGGTGTTTTGATCCATAAAATGTGTATTAAATGTGAAATATCATCTATGAACACTATGTCCAGGAGATTAGTTATTTGGCAGCCATTACGTAATTGGGAATCTGTACGTCTTTGTTTTTTCAACTCCCGTTCGACCCCAGAAGGCCCTAGGTCCCCCAGGCATGCGTTCCTATCTACGTCTCAGCGGCCCCTATCGGAATCCAGAGTTTCGAGAAGATCCGAGAAACTTCATTTTCCACCCAAAAAAATCTATAAGGCATACCCCTTTGTGTTTTTTGTAGGGACATTTTCAAGTTTCTCCAATCTTCTCAGAACTTTGGATTCCGATAGGGGGTGCTGTGAGGTAGAGAGGAGCATTGGTTTGGGGGCCCTGGAGCCTTCCATAGCTGAACGGGAGCCCCAAACATTAAAAAGGTCAATTTTCAAATTTATGCTGTGGCTTGAAATAATAGGTCCACGGGACTGCCTTTTCTATGCAAATTAAGCACTCAAATCACCTGAAAGTTAGATGAGTGTGTTTGTTTGAGTGTGCCCTGTACAGTAGAGGTGTTTTGATCCTTAAAATGTGTATTAAATGTGAAATATCATCTATGAACACTATGTCCAGGAGATTAGTTATTTGGCAGCCATTACGTAATTGGAAATCTGTACGTCTTTGTTTTTTCAACTCCCGTTCGACCCCAGAAGGCCCTAGGTCCCCCAGGCATGCGTTCCTATCTACGTCTCAGCGGCCCCTATCGGAATCCAGAGTTTCGAGAAGATCAGAGAAACTTCATTTTCCACCCAAAAAAATCTATAAGGCATACCCCCTTTGTGTTTTTTGTAGGGACATTTTCAAGTTTCTCCAATCTTCTCAGAACTTTGGATTCCGATAGGGGGTGCTGTGAGGTAGAGAGGAGCGTTGGTTTGGGGGCCCTGGAGCCTTCCATAGCTGAACGGGAGCCCCAAACATTAAAAAGGTCAATTTTCAAATTTATGCTGTGGCCCCAAATAACAGGTCCACAGGACTGCCTTTTCTATGCAAATTAAGCACTCAAATCACCTGAAAGTTAGATGAGTGTGTTTGTTTGAGTGTGCCCTGTACAGTAGAGGTGTTTTGATCCATAAAATGTATATTATATGTAAAATATCATCTATGAACACTATGTCCAGGAGATTAGTTATTTGGCAGCCATTACGTAATTGGGAATCTGTACGTCTTTGTTTTTTCAACTCCCGTTCGACCACAGAAGGCCCTAGGTCCCCCAGGCATGCGTTCCTATCTACGTCTCAGCGGCCCCTATTGGAATCCAGAGTTTCGAGAAGATCAGAGAAACTTCATTTTCCACCCAAAAAAAATCTATAAGGCATACATACCCCTTTGTGTTTTTTGGAGGGACATTTTCAAGTTTCTCCAATCTTCTCGGAACTTTGGATTCCGATAGGGGGTGCTGTGAGGTAGAGAGGAGCGTTGGTTTGGGGGCCCTGGAGCCTTCCATAGCTCAACGGGAGCCCCAAACATTAAAAAGGTCAATTTTCAAATTTATGCTGTGGCCCCAAATAACAGGTCCACGGGACTGCCTTTTCTATGCAAATTAAGCACTCAAATCACCTGAAAGTTAGATGAGTGTGTTTGTTTGAGTATGCCCTGTACAGTAGAGGTGTTTTGATCCATAAAATGTATATTAAATGTAAAATATCATCTATGAACACTATGTCCAGGAGATTAGTTATTTGGCAGCCATTACGTAATTGGGAATCTGTACGTCTTTGTTTTTTCAACTCCCGTTCGAACCCAGAAGGCCCTAGGTCCACCAGGCATGTGCTCCTATCTACGTCTCAGCGGCCCCTATCGGAATCCAGAGTTTCGAGAAGATCCGAGAAACTTCATTTTCCACCCAAAAAAATCTATAAGGCATACCCCTTTGTGTTTTTTGTAGGGACATTTTCAAGTTTCTCCAATCTTCTCAGAACTTTGGATTCCGATAGGGGGTGCTGTGAGGTAGAGAGGAGCGTTGGTTTGGGGGCCCTGGAGCCTTCCATAGCTGAACGGGAGCCCCAAACATTAAAAAGGTCAATTTTCAAATTTATGCTGTGGCCCCAAATAACAGGTCCACAGGACTGCCTTTTCTATGCAAATTAAGCACTCAAATCACCTGAAAGTTAGATGAGTGTGTTTGTTTGAGTGTGCCCTGTACAGTAGAGGTGTTTTGATCCATAAAATGTATATTAAATGTGAAATATCATCTATGAACACTATGTCCAGGAGATTAGTTATTTGGCAGGCATTACGTAATTGGGAATCTGTACGTCTTTGTTTTTTCAACTCCCGTTCGACCCCAGAAGGCCCTAGGTCCACCAGGCATGCGCTCCTATCTACGTCTCAGCGGCCCCTATCGGAATCCAGAGTTTCGAGAAGATCAGAGAAACTTCATTTTCCACCCAAAAAAATCTATAAGGCATACCCCTTTGTGTTTTTTGGAGGGACATTTTCAAGTTTCTCCAATCTTCTTGGAACTTTGGATTCCGATAGGGGGTGCTGCGAGGTAGAGAGGAGCGTTGATTTGGGGGCCCTGGAGCCTTCCATAGCTGAACGGGAGCCCCAAACATTAAAAAGGTCAATTTTCAAATTTATGCTGTGGCCCCAAATAACAGGTCCACAGGACTGCCTTTTCTATGCAAATTAAGCACTCAAATCACCTGAAAGTTAGATGAGTGTGTTTGTTTGAGTGTGCCCTGTACAGTAGAGGTGTTTTGATCCATAAAATGTATATTATATGTAAAATATCATCTATGAACACTATGTCCAGGAGATTAGTTATTTGGCAGGCATTACGTAATTGGGAATCTGTACGTCTTTGTTTTTTCAACTCCCGTTCGACCCCAGAAGGCCCTAGGTCCACCAGGCATGCGCTCCTATCTACGTCTCAGCGGCCCCTATCGGAATCCAGAGTTTCGAGAAGATCAGAGAAACTTCATTTTCCACCCAAAAAAATCTATAAGGCATACCCCTTTGTGTTTTTTGGAGGGACATTTTCAAGTTTCTCCAATCTTCTCGGAACTTTGGATTCCGATAGGGAGTGGTGTGAGGTAGAGAGGAGCGTTGGTTTGGGGGCCCTGGAGCCTTCCATAGCTGAACGGGAGCCCCAAACATTAAAAAGGTCAATTTTCAAATTTATGCTGTGGCCCCAAATAACAGGTCCACGGGACTGCCTTTTCTATGCAAATTAAGCACTCAAATCACCTGAAAGTTAGATGAGTGTGTTTGTTTGAGTATGCCCTGTACAGTAGAGGTGTTTTGATCCATAAAATGTATATTATATGTAAAATATCATCTATGAACACTATGTCCAGGAGATTAGTTATTTGGCAGCCATTACGTAATTGGGAATCTGTACGTCTTTGTTTTTTCAACTCCCGTTCGACCCCAGAAGGCCCTAGGTCCCCCAGGCATGCGTTCCTATCTACGTCTCAGCGGCCCCTATCGGAATCCAGAGTTTCGAGAAGATCAGAGAAACTTCATTTTCCACCCAAAAAAAATCTATAAGGCATACCCCTTTGTGTTTTTTGGAGGGACATTTTCAAGTTTCTCCAATCTTCTCGGAACTTTGGATTCCGATAGGGGGTGCTGTGAGGTAGAGAGGAGCGTTGGTTTGGGGGCCCTGGAGCCTTCCATAGCTCAACGGGAGCCCCAAACATTAAAAAGGTCAATTTTCAAATTTATGCTGTGGCCCCAAATAACAGGTCCACGGGACTGCCTTTTCTATGCAAATTAAGCACTCAAATCACCTGAAAGTTAGATGAGTGTGTTTGTTTAAGTATGCCCTGTACAGTAGAGGTGTTTTGATCCATAAAATGTATATTAAATGTAAAATATCATCTATGAACACTATGTCCAGGAGATTAGTTATTTGGCAGCCATTACGTAATTGGGAATCTGTACGTCTTTGTTTTTTCAACTCCCGTTCGAACCCAGAAGGCCCTAGGTCCACCAGGCATGTGCTCCTATCTACGTCTCAGCGGCCCCTATCGGAATCCAGAGTTTCGAGAAGATCAGAGAAACTTCATTTTCCACCCCAAAAAATCTATAAGGCATACCCCTTTGTGTTTTTTGGAGGGACATTTTCAAGTTTCTCCAATCTTCTCGGAACTTTGGATTCCGATAGGGGGTGCTGTGAGGTAGAGAGGAGCGTTGGTTTGGGGGCCCTGGAGCCTTCCATAGCTGAACGGGAGCCCCAAACATTAAAAAGGTCAATTTTCAAATTTATGCTGTGGCCCCAAATAACAGGTCCACGGGACTGCCTTTTCTATGCAAATTAAAAACTCAAATCACCTGAAAGTTAGATGAGTGTGTTTGTTTGAGTATGCCCTTTACAGTAGAGATGTTTTGATCCATAAAATGTATATTAAATGTGAAATATCATCTATGAACACTATGTCCAGGAGATTAGTTATTTGGCAGCCATAACGTAATTGGGAATCTGTACGTCTTTGTTTTTTCAACTCCCGTTCGACCCCAGAAGGCCCTAGGTCCCCCAGGCATGCGTTCCTATCTACGTCTCAGCGGCCCCTATCGGAATCCAGAGTTTCGAGAAGATCAGAGAAACTTCATTTTCCACCCAAAAAAATCTATAAGGCATACCCCTTTGTGTTTTTTGGAGGGACATTTTCAAGTTTCTCCAATCTTCTCGGAACTTTGGATTCCGATAGGGGGTGCTGTGAGGTAGAGAGGAGCGTTGGTTTGGGGGCCCTGGAGCCTTCCATAGCTGAACGGGAGCCCCAAACATTAAAAAGGTCAATTTTCAAATTTATGCTGTGGCTCCAAATAACAGGTCCACGGGACTGCCTTTTCTATGCAAATTAAGCACTCAAATCACCTGAAAGTTAGATGAGTGTGTTTGTTTGAGTGTGCCCTGTACAGTAGAGGTGTTTTGATCCATAAAATGTGTATTAAATGTGAAATATCATCTATGAACACTATGTCCAGGAGATTAGTTATTTGGCAGCCATTACGTAATTGGGAATCTGTACGTCTTTGTTTTTTCAACTCCCGTTCGACCCCAGAAGGCCCTAGGTCCCCCAGGCATGCGTTCCTATCTACGTCTCAGCGGCCCCTATCGGAATCCAGAGTTTCGAGAAGATCCGAGAAACTTCATTTTCCACCCAAAAAAATCTATAAGGCATACCCCTTTGTGTTTTTTGTAGGGACATTTTCAAGTTTCTCCAATCTTCTCAGAACTTTGGATTCCGATAGGGGGTGCTGTGAGGTAGAGAGGAGCATTGGTTTGGGGGCCCTGGAGCCTTCCATAGCTGAACGGGAGCCCCAAACATTAAAAAGGTCAATTTTCAAATTTATGCTGTGGCTTGAAATAATAGGTCCACGGGACTGCCTTTTCTATGCAAATTAAGCACTCAAATCACCTGAAAGTTAGATGAGTGTGTTTGTTTGAGTGTGCCCTGTACAGTAGAGGTGTTTTGATCCATAAAATGTGTATTAAATGTGAAATATCATCTATGAACACTATGTCCAGGAGATTAGTTATTTGGCAGCCATTACGTAATTGGAAATCTGTACGTCTTTGTTTTTTCAACTCCCGTTCGACCCCAGAAGGCCCTAGGTCCCCCAGGCATGCGTTCCTATCTACGTCTCAGCGGCCCCTATCGGAATCCAGAGTTTCGAGAAGATCAGCGAAACTTCATTTTCCACCCAAAAAAATCTATAAGGCATACCCCCTTTGTGTTTTTTGTAGGGACATTTTCAAGTTTCTCCAATCTTCTCAGAACTTTGGATTCCGATAGGGGGTGCTGTGAGGTAGAGAGGAGCGTTGGTTTGGGGGCCCTGGAGCCTTCCATAGCTGAACGGGAGCCCCAAACATTAAAAAGGTCAATTTTCAAATTTATGCTGTGGCCCCAAATAACAGGTCCACAGGACTGCCTTTTCTATGCAAATTAAGCACTCAAATCACCTGAAAGTTAGATGAGTGTGTTTGTTTGAGTGTGCCCTGTACAGTAGAGGTGTTTTGATCCATAAAATGTATATTATATGTAAAATATCATCTATGAACACTATGTCCAGGAGATTAGTTATTTGGCAGCCATTACGTAATTGGGAATCTGTACGTCTTTGTTTTTTCAACTCCCGTTCGACCACAGAAGGCCCTAGGTCCCCCAGGCATGCGTTCCTATCTACGTCTCAGCGGCCCCTATTGGAATCCAGAGTTTCGAGAAGATCAGAGAAACTTCATTTTCCACCCAAAAAAAATCTATAAGGCATACATACCCCTTTGTGTTTTTTGGAGGGACATTTTCAAGTTTCTCCAATCTTCTCGGAACTTTGGATTCCGATAGGGGGTGCTGTGAGGTAGAGAGGAGCGTTGGTTTGGGGGCCCTGGAGCCTTCCATAGCTCAACGGGAGCCCCAAACATTAAAAAGGTCAATTTTCAAATTTATGCTGTGGCCCCAAATAACAGGTCCACGGGACTGCCTTTTCTATGCAAATTAAGCACTCAAATCACCTGAAAGTTAGATGAGTGTGTTTGTTTGAGTATGCCCTGTACAGTAGAGGTGTTTTGATCCATAAAATGTATATTAAATGTAAAATATCATCTATGAACACTATGTCCAGGAGATTAGTTATTTGGCAGCCATTACGTAATTGGGAATCTGTACGTCTTTGTTTTTTCAACTCCCGTTCGAACCCAGAAGGCCCTAGGTCCACCAGGCATGTGCTCCTATCTACGTCTCAGCGGCCCCTATCGGAATCCAGAGTTTCGAGAAGATCCGAGAAACTTCATTTTCCACCCAAAAAAATCTATAAGGCATACCCCTTTGTGTTTTTTGTAGGGACATTTTCAAGTTTCTCCAATCTTCTCAGAACTTTGGATTCCGATAGGGGGTGCTGTGAGGTAGAGAGGAGCGTTGGTTTGGGGGCCCTGGAGCCTTCCATAGCTGAACGGGAGCCCCAAACATTAAAAAGGTCAATTTTCAAATTTATGCTGTGGCCCCAAATAACAGGTCCACAGGACTGCCTTTTCTATGCAAATTAAGCACTCAAATCACCTGAAAGTTAGATGAGTGTGTTTGTTTGAGTGTGCCCTGTACAGTAGAGGTGTTTTGATCCATAAAATGTATATTAAATGTGAAATATCATCTATGAACACTATGTCCAGGAGATTAGTTATTTGGCAGGCATTACGTAATTGGGAATCTGTACGTCTTTGTTTTTTCAACTCCCGTTCGACCCCAGAAGGCCCTAGGTCCACCAGGCATGCGCTCCTATCTACGTCTCAGCGGCCCCTATCGGAATCCAGAGTTTCGAGAAGATCAGAGAAACTTCATTTTCCACCCAAAAAAATCTATAAGGCATACCCCTTTGTGTTTTTTGGAGGGACATTTTCAAGTTTCTCCAATCTTCTTGGAACTTTGGATTCCGATAGGGGGTGCTGCGAGGTAGAGAGGAGCGTTGATTTGGGGGCCCTGGAGCCTTCCATAGCTGAACGGGAGCCCCAAACATTAAAAAGGTCAATTTTCAAATTTATGCTGTGGCCCCAAATAACAGGTCCACAGGACTGCCTTTTCTATGCAAATTAAGCACTCAAATCACCTGAAAGTTAGATGAGTGTGTTTGTTTGAGTGTGCCCTGTACAGTAGAGGTGTTTTGATCCATAAAATGTATATTATATGTAAAATATCATCTATGAACACTATGTCCAGGAGATTAGTTATTTGGCAGGCATTACGTAATTGGGAATCTGTACGTCTTTGTTTTTTCAACTCCCGTTCGACCCCAGAAGGCCCTAGGTCCACCAGGCATGCGCTCCTATCTACGTCTCAGCGGCCCCTATCGGAATCCAGAGTTTCGAGAAGATCAGAGAAACTTCATTTTCCACCCAAAAAAATCTATAAGGCATACCCCTTTGTGTTTTTTGGAGGGACATTTTCAAGTTTCTCCAATCTTCTCGGAACTTTGGATTCCGATAGGGAGTGGTGTGAGGTAGAGAGGAGCGTTGGTTTGGGGGCCCTGGAGCCTTCCATAGCTGAACGGGAGCCCCAAACATTAAAAAGGTCAATTTTCAAATTTATGCTGTGGCCCCAAATAACAGGTCCACGGGACTGCCTTTTCTATGCAAATTAAGCACTCAAATCACCTGAAAGTTAGATGAGTGTGTTTGTTTGAGTATGCCCTGTACAGTAGAGGTGTTTTGATCCATAAAATGTATATTATATGTAAAATATCATCTATGAACACTATGTCCAGGAGATTAGTTATTTGGCAGCCATTACGTAATTGGGAATCTGTACGTCTTTGTTTTTTCAACTCCCGTTCGACCCCAGAAGGCCCTAGGTCCCCCAGGCATGCGTTCCTATCTACGTCTCAGCGGCCCCTATTGGAATCCAGAGTTTCGAGAAGATCAGAGAAACTTCATTTTCCACCCAAAAAAAATCTATAAGGCATACCCCTTTGTGTTTTTTGGAGGGACATTTTCAAGTTTCTCCAATCTTCTCGGAACTTTGGATTCCGATAGGGGGTGCTGTGAGGTAGAGAGGAGCGTTGGTTTGGGGGCCCTGGAGCCTTCCATAGCTCAACGGGAGCCCCAAACATTAAAAAGGTCAATTTTCAAATTTATGCTGTGGCCCCAAATAACAGGTCCACGGGACTGCCTTTTCTATGCAAATTAAGCACTCAAATCACCTGAAAGTTAGATGAGTGTGTTTGTTTGAGTATGCCCTGTACAGTAGAGGTGTTTTGATCCATAAAATGTATATTAAATGTAAAATATCATCTATGAACACTATGTCCAGGAGATTAGTTATTTGGCAGCCATTACGTAATTGGGAATCTGTACGTCTTTGTTTTTTCAACTCCCGTTCGAACCCAGAAGGCCCTAGGTCCACCAGGCATGTGCTCCTATCTACGTCTCAGCGGCCCCTATCGGAATCCAGAGTTTCGAGAAGATCAGAGAAACTTCATTTTCCACCCCAAAAAATCTATAAGGCATACATACGTGTTTTTTGGAGGGACATTTTCAAGTTTCTCCAATCTTCTCAGAACTTTGGATGCCGATAGGGGGTGCTGTGAGGTAGAGAGGAGCGTTGGTTTGGGGGCCCTGGAGCCTTCCATAGCTGAACGGGAGCCCCAAACATTAAAAAGGTCAATTTTCAAATTTATGCTGTGGCCCCAAATAACAGGTCCACAGGACTGCCTTTTCTATGCAAATTAAGCACTCAAATCACCTGAAAGTTAGATGAGTGTGTTTGTTTGAGTGTGCCCTGTACAGTAGAGGTGTTTTGATCCATAAAATGTATATTATATGTAAAATATCATCTATGAACACTATGTCCAGGAGATTAGTTATTTGGCAGGCATTACGTAATTGGGAATCTGTACGTCTTTGTTTTTTCAACTCCCGTTCGACCCCAGAAGGCCCTAGGTCCACCAGGCATGCGCTCCTATCTACGTCTCAGCGGCCCCTATCGGAATCCAGAGTTTCGAGAAGATCAGAGAAACTTCATTTTCCACCCAAAAAAATCTATAAGGCATACCCCTTTGTGTTTTTTGGAGGGACATTTTCAAGTTTCTCCAATCTTCTCGGAACTTTGGATTCCGATAGGGAGTGCTGTGAGGTAGAGAGGAGCGTTGGTTTGGGGGCCCTGGAGCCTTCCATAGCTGAACGGGAGCCCCAAACATTAAAAAGGTCAATTTTCAAATTTATGCTGTGGCCCCAAATAACAGGTCCACGGGACTGCCTTTTCTATGCAAATTAAGCACTCAAATCACCTGAAAGTTAGATGAGTGTGTTTGTTTGAGTATGCCCTGTACAGTAGAGGTGTTTTGATCCATAAAATGTATATTATATGTAAAATATCATCTATGAACACTATGTCCAGGAGATTAGTTATTTGGCAGCCATTACGTAATTGGGAATCTGTACGTCTTTGTTTTTTCAACTCCCGTTCGACCACAGAAGGCCCTAGGTCCCCCAGGCATGCGTTCCTATCTACGTCTCAGCGGCCCCTATTGGAATCCAGAGTTTCGAGAAGATCAGAGAAACTTCATTTTCCACCCAAAAAAAATCTATAATGCATACCCCTTTGTGTTTTTTGGAGGGACATTTTCAAGTTTCTCCAATCTTCTCGGAACTTTGGATTCCGATAGGGGGTGCTGTGAGGTAGAGAGGAGCGTTGGTTTGGGGGCCCTGGAGCCTTCCATAGCTGAACGGGAGCCCCAAACATTAAAAAGGTCAATTTTCAAATTTATGCTGTGGCTTGAAATAATAGGTCCACGGGACTGCCTTTTCTATGCAAATTAAGCACTCAAATCACCTGAAAGTTAGATGAGTGTGTTTGTTTGAGTGTGCCCTGTACAGTAGAGGTGTTTTGATCCATAAAATGTGTATTAAATGTGAAATATCATCTATGAACACTATGTCCAGGAGATTAGTTATTTGGCAGCCATTACGTAATTGGGAATCTGTACGTCTTTGTTTTTTCAACTCCCGTTCGACCCCAGAAGGCCCTAGGTCCCCCAGGCATGCGTTCCTATCTACGTCTCAGCGGCCCCTATCGGAATCCAGAGTTTCGAGAAGATCAGAGAAACTTCATTTTCCACCCAAAAAAATCTATAAGGCATACCCCCTTTGTGTTTTTTGTAGGGACATTTTCAAGTTTCTCCAATCTTCTCAGAACTTTGGATTCCGATAGGGGGTGCTGTGAGGTAGAGAGGAGCGTTGGTTTGGGGGCCCTGGAGCCTTCCATAGCTGAACGGGAGCCCCAAACATTAAAAAGGTCAATTTTCAAATTTATGCTGTGGCCCCAAATAACAGGTCCACAGGACTGCCTTTTCTATGCAAATTAAGCACTCAAATCACCTGAAAGTTAGATGAGTGTGTTTGTTTGAGTGTGCCCTGTACAGTAGAGGTGTTTTGATCCATAAAATGTATATTATATGTAAAATATCATCTATGAACACTATGTCCAGGAGATTAGTTATTTGGCAGGCATTACGTAATTGGGAATCTGTACGTCTTTGTTTTTTCAACTCCCGTTCGACCCCAGAAGGCCCTAGGTCCACCAGGCATGCGCTCCTATCTACGTCTCAGCGGCCCCTATCGGAATCCAGAGTTTCGAGAAGATCAGAGAAACTTCATTTTCCACCCAAAAAAATCTATAAGGCATACCCCTTTGTGTTTTTTGGAGGGACATTTTCAAGTTTCTCCAATCTTCTCGGAACTTTGGATTCCGATAGGGAGTGCTGTGAGGTAGAGAGGAGCGTTGGTTTGGGGGCCCTGGAGCCTTCCATAGCTGAACGGGAGCCCCAAACATTAAAAAGGTCAATTTTCAAATTTATGCTGTGGCCCCAAATAACAGGTCCACGGGACTGCCTTTTCTATGCAAATTAAGCACTCAAATCACCTGAAAGTTAGATGAGTGTGTTTGTTTGAGTATGCCCTGTACAGTAGAGGTGTTTTGATCCATAAAATGTATATTATATGTAAAATATCATCTATGAACACTATGTCCAGGAGATTAGTTATTTGGCAGCCATTACGTAATTGGGAATCTGTACGTCTTTGTTTTTTCAACTCCCGTTCGACCACAGAAGGCCCTAGGTCCCCCAGGCATGCGTTCCTATCTACGTCTCAGCGGCCCCTATTGGAATCCAGAGTTTCGAGAAGATCAGAGAAACTTCATTTTCCACCCAAAAAAAATCTATAATGCATACCCCTTTGTGTTTTTTGGAGGGACATTTTCAAGTTTCTCCAATCTTCTCGGAACTTTGGATTCCGATAGGGGGTGCTGTGAGGTAGAGAGGAGCGTTGGTTTGGGGGCCCTGGAGCCTTCCATAGCTCAACGGGAGCCCCAAACATTAAAAAGGTCAATTTTCAAATTTATGCTGTGGCCCCAAATAACAGGTCCACGGGACTGCCTTTTCTATGCAAATTAAGCACTCAAATCACCTGAAAGTTAGATGAGTGTGTTTGTTTGAGTATGCCCTGTACAGTAGAGGTGTTTTGATCCATAAAATGTATATTAAATGTAAAATATCATCTATGAACACTATGTCCAGGAGATTAGTTATTTGGCAGCCATTACGTAATTGGGAATCTGTACGTCTTTGTTTTTTCAACTCCCGTTCGAACCCAGAAGGCCCTAGGTCCACCAGGCATGTGCTCCTATCTACGTCTCAGCGGCCCCTATCGGAATCCAGAGTTTCGAGAAGATCAGAGAAACTTCATTTTCCACCCCAAAAAATCTATAAGGCATACCCCTTTGTGTTTTTTGGAGGGACATTTTCAAGTTTCTCCAATCTTCTCGGAACTTTGGATTCCGATAGGGGGTGCTGTGAGGTAGAGAGGAGCGTTGGTTTGGGGGCCCTGGAGCCTTCCATAGCTGAACGGGAGCCCCAAACATTAAAAAGGTCAATTTTCAAATTTATGCTGTGGCCCCAAATAACAGGTCCACGGGACTGCCTTTTCTATGCAAATTAAAAACTCAAATCACCTGAAAGTTAGATGAGTGTGTTTGTTTGAGTATGCCCTTTACAGTAGAGGTGTTTTGATCCATAAAATGTATATTAAATGTGAAATATCATCTATGAACACTATGTCCAGGAGATTAGTTATTTGGCAGCCATTACGTAATTGGGAATCTGTACGTCTTTGTTTTTTCAACTCCCGTTCGAACCCAGAAGGCCCTAGGTCCACCAGGCATGTGCTCCTATCTACGTCTCAGCGGCCCCTATCGGAATCCAGAGTTTCGAGAAGATCCGAGAAACTTCATTTTCCACCCAAAAAAATCTATAAGGCATACCCCTTTGTGTTTTTTGGAGGGACATTTTCAAGTTTCTCCAATCTTCTCGGAACTTTGGATTCCGATAGGGGGTGCTGTGAGGTAGAGAGGAGCGTTGGTTTGGGGGCCCTGGAGCCTTCCATAGCTGAACGGGAGCCCCAAACATTAAAAAGGTCAATTTTCAAATTTATGCTGTGGCTCCAAATAACAGGTCCACAGGACTGCCTTTTCTATGCAAATTAAGCACTCAAATCACCTGAAAGTTAGATGAGTGTGTTTGTTTGAGTGTGCCCTGTACAGTAGAGGTGTTTTGATCCATAAAATGTGTATTAAATGTGAAATATCATCTATGAACACTATGTCCAGGAGATTAGTTATTTGGCAGGCATTACGTAATTGGGAATCTGTACGTCTTTGTTTTTTCAACTCCCGTTCGACCCCAGAAGGCCCTAGGTCCCCCAGGCATGCGTTCCTATCTACGTCTCAGCGGCCCCTATCGGAATCCAGAGTTTCGAGAAGATCCGAGAAACTTCATTTTCCACCCAAAAAAATCTATAAGGCATACCCCTTTGTGTTTTTTGTAGGGACATTTTCAAGTTTCTCCAATCTTCTCAGAACTTTGGATTCCGATAGGGGGTGCTGTGAGGTAGAGAGGAGCGTTGGTTTGGGGGCCCTGGAGCCTTCCATAGCTGAACGGGAGCCCCAAACATTAAAAAGGTCAATTTTCAAATTTATGCTGTGGCCCCAAATAACAGGTCCACAGGACTGCCTTTTCTATGCAAATTAAGCACTCAAATCACCTGAAAGTTAGATGAGTGTGTTTGTTTGAGTGTGCCCTGTACAGTAGAGGTGTTTTGATCCATAAAATGTATATTAAATGTGAAATATCATCTATGAACACTATGTCCAGGAGATTAGTTATTTGGCAGGCATTACGTAATTGGGAATCTGTACGTCTTTGTTTTTTCAACTCCCGTTCGACCCCAGAAGGCCCTAGGTCCACCAGGCATGCGCTCCTATCTACGTCTCAGCGGCCCCTATCGGAATCCAGAGTTTCGAGAAGATCAGAGAAACTTCATTTTCCACCCAAAAAAATCTATAAGGCATACCCCTTTGTGTTTTTTGGAGGGACATTTTCAAGTTTCTCCAATCTTCTTGGAACTTTGGATTCCGATAGGGGGTGCTGCGAGGTAGAGAGGAGCGTTGGTTTGGGGGCCCTGGAGCCTTCCATAGCTGAACGGGAGCCCCAAACATTAAAAAGGTCAATTTTCAAATTTATGCTGTGGCCCCAAATAACAGGTCCACAGGACTGCCTTTTCTATGCAAATTAAGCACTCAAATCACCTGAAAGTTAGATGAGTGTGTTTGTTTGAGTGTGCCCTGTACAGTAGAGGTGTTTTGATCCATAAAATGTATATTATATGTAAAATATCATCTATGAACACTATGTCCAGGAGATTAGTTATTTGGCAGGCATTACGTAATTGGGAATCTGTACGTCTTTGTTTTTTCAACTCCCGTTCGACCCCAGAAGGCCCTAGGTCCACCAGGCATGCGCTCCTATCTACGTCTCAGCGGCCCCTATCGGAATCCAGAGTTTCGAGACGATCAGAGAAACTTCATTTTCCACCCAAAAAAATCTATAAGGCATACCCCTTTGTGTTTTTTGTAGGGACATTTTCAAGTTTCTCCAATCTTCTCAGAACTTTGGATTCCGATAGGGGGTGCTGTGAGGTAGAGAGGAGCGTTGGTTTGGGGGCCCTGGAGCCTTCCATAGCTGAACGGGAGCCCCAAACATTAAAAAGGTCAATTTTCAAATTTATGCTGTGGCCCCAAATAACAGGTCCACAGGACTGCCTTTTCTATGCAAATTAAGCACTCAAATCACCTGAAAGTTAGATGAGTGTGTTTGTTTGAGTGTGCCCTGTACAGTAGAGGTGTTTGGATCCATAAAATGTATATTAAATGTGAAATATCATCTATGAACACTATGTCCAGGAGATTAGTTATTTGGCAGGCATTACGTAATTGGGAATCTGTACGTCTTTGTTTTTTCAACTCCCGTTCGACCCCAGAAGGCCCTAGGTCCACCAGGCATGCGCTCCTATCTACGTCTCAGCGGCCCCTATCGGAATCCAGAGTTTCGAGAAGATCAGAGAAACTTCATTTTCCACCCAAAAAAATCTATAAGGCATACCCCTTTGTGTTTTTTGGAGGGACATTTTCAAGTTTCTCCAATCTTCTTGGAACTTTGGATTCCGATAGGGGGTGCTGCGAGGTAGAGAGGAGCGTTGGTTTGGGGGCCCTGGAGCCTTCCATAGCTGAACGGGAGCCCCAAAAATAGAAACGTCCATTTTCAAATTTATGCTGTGGCCACAAATAACGGGTCCCCGGGACTGCCTTTTCTATGCAAATTAAGCACTCAAATCACCTGAAAGTTAGATGAGTGTGTTTGTTTGAGTGTGCCCTGTACAGTAGAGGTGTTTTGATCCATAAAATGTATATTATATGTAAAATATCATCTATGAACACTATGTCCAGGAGATTAGTTATTTGGCAGCCATTACGTAATTGGGAATCTGTACGTCTTTGTTTTTTCAACTCCCGTTCGAACCCAGAAGGCCCTAGGTCCACCAGGCATGTGCTCCTATCTACGTCTCAGCGGCCCCTATCGGAATCCAGAGTTTCGAGAAGATCAGAGAAACTTCATTTTCCACCCCAAAAAATCTATAAGGCATACCCCTTTGTGTTTTTTGGAGGGACATTTTCAAGTTTCTCCAATCTTCTCGGAACTTTGGATTCCGATAGGGGGTGCTGTGAGGTAGAGAGGAGCGTTGGTTTGGGGGCCCTGGAGCCTTCCATAGCTGAACGGGAGCCCCAAACATTAAAAAGGTCAATTTTCAAATTTATGCTGTGGCCCCAAATAACAGGTCCACAGGACTGCCTTTTCTATGCAAATTAAGCACTCAAATCACCTGAAAGTTAGATGAGTGTGTTTGTTTGAGTGTGCCCTGTACAGTAGAGGTGTTTTGATCCATAAAATGTATATTATATGTAAAATATCATCTATGAACACTATGTCCAGGAGATTAGTTATTTGGCAGCCATTACGTAATTGGGAATCTGTACGTCTTTGTTTTTTCAACTCCCGTTCGACCACAGAAGGCCCTAGGTCCCCCAGGCATGCGTTCCTATCTACGTCTCAGCGGCCCCTATTGGAATCCAGAGTTTCGAGAAGATCAGAGAAACTTCATTTTCCACCCAAAAAAAATCTATAAGGCATACATACCCCTTTGTGTTTTTTGGAGGGACATTTTCAAGTTTCTCCAATCTTCTCGGAACTTTGGATTCCGATAGGGGGTGCTGTGAGGTAGAGAGGAGCGTTGGTTTGGGGGCCCTGGAGCCTTCCATAGCTCAACGGGAGCCCCAAACATTAAAAAGGTCAATTTTCAAATTTATGCTGTGGCCCCAAATAACAGGTCCACGGGACTGCCTTTTCTATGCAAATTAAGCACTCAAATCACCTGAAAGTTAGATGAGTGTGTTTGTTTGAGTATGCCCTGTACAGTAGAGGTGTTTTGATCCATAAAATGTATATTAAATGTAAAATATCATCTATGAACACTATGTCCAGGAGATTAGTTATTTGGCAGCCATTACGTAATTGGGAATCTGTACGTCTTTGTTTTTTCAACTCCCGTTCGAACCCAGAAGGCCCTAGGTCCACCAGGCATGTGCTCCTATCTACGTCTCAGCGGCCCCTATCGGAATCCAGAGTTTCGAGAAGATCCGAGAAACTTCATTTTCCACCCAAAAAAATCTATAAGGCATACCCCTTTGTGTTTTTTGTAGGGACATTTTCAAGTTTCTCCAATCTTCTCAGAACTTTGGATTCCGATAGGGGGTGCTGTGAGGTAGAGAGGAGCGTTGGTTTGGGGGCCCTGGAGCCTTCCATAGCTGAACGGGAGCCCCAAACATTAAAAAGGTCAATTTTCAAATTTATGCTGTGGCCCCAAATAACAGGTCCACAGGACTGCCTTTTCTATGCAAATTAAGCACTCAAATCACCTGAAAGTTAGATGAGTGTGTTTGTTTGAGTGTGCCCTGTACAGTAGAGGTGTTTTGATCCATAAAATGTATATTAAATGTGAAATATCATCTATGAACACTATGTCCAGGAGATTAGTTATTTGGCAGGCATTACGTAATTGGGAATCTGTACGTCTTTGTTTTTTCAACTCCCGTTCGACCCCAGAAGGCCCTAGGTCCACCAGGCATGCGCTCCTATCTACGTCTCAGCGGCCCCTATCGGAATCCAGAGTTTCGAGAAGATCAGAGAAACTTCATTTTCCACCCAAAAAAATCTATAAGGCATACCCCTTTGTGTTTTTTGGAGGGACATTTTCAAGTTTCTCCAATCTTCTTGGAACTTTGGATTCCGATAGGGGGTGCTGCGAGGTAGAGAGGAGCGTTGATTTGGGGGCCCTGGAGCCTTCCATAGCTGAACGGGAGCCCCAAACATTAAAAAGGTCAATTTTCAAATTTATGCTGTGGCCCCAAATAACAGGTCCACAGGACTGCCTTTTCTATGCAAATTAAGCACTCAAATCACCTGAAAGTTAGATGAGTGTGTTTGTTTGAGTGTGCCCTGTACAGTAGAGGTGTTTTGATCCATAAAATGTATATTATATGTAAAATATCATCTATGAACACTATGTCCAGGAGATTAGTTATTTGGCAGGCATTACGTAATTGGGAATCTGTACGTCTTTGTTTTTTCAACTCCCGTTCGACCCCAGAAGGCCCTAGGTCCACCAGGCATGCGCTCCTATCTACGTCTCAGCGGCCCCTATCGGAATCCAGAGTTTCGAGAAGATCAGAGAAACTTCATTTTCCACCCAAAAAAATCTATAAGGCATACCCCTTTGTGTTTTTTGGAGGGACATTTTCAAGTTTCTCCAATCTTCTCGGAACTTTGGATTCCGATAGGGAGTGGTGTGAGGTAGAGAGGAGCGTTGGTTTGGGGGCCCTGGAGCCTTCCATAGCTGAACGGGAGCCCCAAACATTAAAAAGGTCAATTTTCAAATTTATGCTGTGGCCCCAAATAACAGGTCCACGGGACTGCCTTTTCTATGCAAATTAAGCACTCAAATCACCTGAAAGTTAGATGAGTGTGTTTGTTTGAGTATGCCCTGTACAGTAGAGGTGTTTTGATCCATAAAATGTATATTATATGTAAAATATCATCTATGAACACTATGTCCAGGAGATTAGTTATTTGGCAGCCATTACGTAATTGGGAATCTGTACGTCTTTGTTTTTTCAACTCCCGTTCGACCCCAGAAGGCCCTAGGTCCCCCAGGCATGCGTTCCTATCTACGTCTCAGCGGCCCCTATCGGAATCCAGAGTTTCGAGAAGATCAGAGAAACTTCATTTTCCACCCAAAAAAAATCTATAAGGCATACCCCTTTGTGTTTTTTGGAGGGACATTTTCAAGTTTCTCCAATCTTCTCGGAACTTTGGATTCCGATAGGGGGTGCTGTGAGGTAGAGAGGAGCGTTGGTTTGGGGGCCCTGGAGCCTTCCATAGCTCAACGGGAGCCCCAAACATTAAAAAGGTCAATTTTCAAATTTATGCTGTGGCCCCAAATAACAGGTCCACGGGACTGCCTTTTCTATGCAAATTAAGCACTCAAATCACCTGAAAGTTAGATGAGTGTGTTTGTTTAAGTATGCCCTGTACAGTAGAGGTGTTTTGATCCATAAAATGTATATTAAATGTAAAATATCATCTATGAACACTATGTCCAGGAGATTAGTTATTTGGCAGCCATTACGTAATTGGGAATCTGTACGTCTTTGTTTTTTCAACTCCCGTTCGAACCCAGAAGGCCCTAGGTCCACCAGGCATGTGCTCCTATCTACGTCTCAGCGGCCCCTATCGGAATCCAGAGTTTCGAGAAGATCAGAGAAACTTCATTTTCCACCCCAAAAAATCTATAAGGCATACCCCTTTGTGTTTTTTGGAGGGACATTTTCAAGTTTCTCCAATCTTCTCGGAACTTTGGATTCCGATAGGGGGTGCTGTGAGGTAGAGAGGAGCGTTGGTTTGGGGGCCCTGGAGCCTTCCATAGCTGAACGGGAGCCCCAAACATTAAAAAGGTCAATTTTCAAATTTATGCTGTGGCCCCAAATAACAGGTCCACGGGACTGCCTTTTCTATGCAAATTAAAAACTCAAATCACCTGAAAGTTAGATGAGTGTGTTTGTTTGAGTATGCCCTTTACAGTAGAGATGTTTTGATCCATAAAATGTATATTAAATGTGAAATATCATCTATGAACACTATGTCCAGGAGATTAGTTATTTGGCAGCCATAACGTAATTGGGAATCTGTACGTCTTTGTTTTTTCAACTCCCGTTCGACCCCAGAAGGCCCTAGGTCCCCCAGGCATGCGTTCCTATCTACGTCTCAGCGGCCCCTATCGGAATCCAGAGTTTCGAGAAGATCAGAGAAACTTCATTTTCCACCCAAAAAAATCTATAAGGCATACCCCTTTGTGTTTTTTGGAGGGACATTTTCAAGTTTCTCCAATCTTCTCGGAACTTTGGATTCCGATAGGGGGTGCTGTGAGGTAGAGAGGAGCGTTGGTTTGGGGGCCCTGGAGCCTTCCATAGCTGAACGGGAGCCCCAAACATTAAAAAGGTCAATTTTCAAATTTATGCTGTGGCTCCAAATAACAGGTCCACGGGACTGCCTTTTCTATGCAAATTAAGCACTCAAATCACCTGAAAGTTAGATGAGTGTGTTTGTTTGAGTGTGCCCTGTACAGTAGAGGTGTTTTGATCCATAAAATGTGTATTAAATGTGAAATATCATCTATGAACACTATGTCCAGGAGATTAGTTATTTGGCAGCCATTACGTAATTGGGAATCTGTACGTCTTTGTTTTTTCAACTCCCGTTCGACCCCAGAAGGCCCTAGGTCCCCCAGGCATGCGTTCCTATCTACGTCTCAGCGGCCCCTATCGGAATCCAGAGTTTCGAGAAGATCCGAGAAACTTCATTTTCCACCCAAAAAAATCTATAAGGCATACCCCTTTGTGTTTTTTGTAGGGACATTTTCAAGTTTCTCCAATCTTCTCAGAACTTTGGATTCCGATAGGGGGTGCTGTGAGGTAGAGAGGAGCATTGGTTTGGGGGCCCTGGAGCCTTCCATAGCTGAACGGGAGCCCCAAACATTAAAAAGGTCAATTTTCAAATTTATGCTGTGGCTTGAAATAATAGGTCCACGGGACTGCCTTTTCTATGCAAATTAAGCACTCAAATCACCTGAAAGTTAGATGAGTGTGTTTGTTTGAGTGTGCCCTGTACAGTAGAGGTGTTTTGATCCATAAAATGTGTATTAAATGTGAAATATCATCTATGAACACTATGTCCAGGAGATTAGTTATTTGGCAGCCATTACGTAATTGGAAATCTGTACGTCTTTGTTTTTTCAACTCCCGTTCGACCCCAGAAGGCCCTAGGTCCCCCAGGCATGCGTTCCTATCTACGTCTCAGCGGCCCCTATCGGAATCCAGAGTTTCGAGAAGATCAGAGAAACTTCATTTTCCACCCAAAAAAATCTATAAGGCATACCCCCTTTGTGTTTTTTGTAGGGACATTTTCAAGTTTCTCCAATCTTCTCAGAACTTTGGATTCCGATAGGGGGTGCTGTGAGGTAGAGAGGAGCGTTGGTTTGGGGGCCCTGGAGCCTTCCATAGCTGAACGGGAGCCCCAAACATTAAAAAGGTCAATTTTCAAATTTATGCTGTGGCCCCAAATAACAGGTCCACAGGACTGCCTTTTCTATGCAAATTAAGCACTCAAATCACCTGAAAGTTAGATGAGTGTGTTTGTTTGAGTGTGCCCTGTACAGTAGAGGTGTTTTGATCCATAAAATGTATATTATATGTAAAATATCATCTATGAACACTATGTCCAGGAGATTAGTTATTTGGCAGGCATTACGTAATTGGGAATCTGTACGTCTTTGTTTTTTCAACTCCCGTTCGACCCCAGAAGGCCCTAGGTCCACCAGGCATGCGCTCCTATCTACGTCTCAGCGGCCCCTATCGGAATCCAGAGTTTCGAGAAGATCAGAGAAACTTCATTTTCCACCCAAAAAAATCTATAAGGCATACCCCTTTGTGTTTTTTGGAGGGACATTTTCAAGTTTCTCCAATCTTCTCGGAACTTTGGATTCCGATAGGGAGTGCTGTGAGGTAGAGAGGAGCGTTGGTTTGGGGGCCCTGGAGCCTTCCATAGCTGAACGGGAGCCCCAAACATTAAAAAGGTCAATTTTCAAATTTATGCTGTGGCCCCAAATAACAGGTCCACGGGACTGCCTTTTCTATGCAAATTAAGCACTCAAATCACCTGAAAGTTAGATGAGTGTGTTTGTTTGAGTATGCCCTGTACAGTAGAGGTGTTTTGATCCATAAAATGTATATTATATGTAAAATATCATCTATGAACACTATGTCCAGGAGATTAGTTATTTGGCAGCCATTACGTAATTGGGAATCTGTACGTCTTTGTTTTTTCAACTCCCGTTCGACCACAGAAGGCCCTAGGTCCCCCAGGCATGCGTTCCTATCTACGTCTCAGCGGCCCCTATTGGAATCCAGAGTTTCGAGAAGATCAGAGAAACTTCATTTTCCACCCAAAAAAAATCTATAATGCATACCCCTTTGTGTTTTTTGGAGGGACATTTTCAAGTTTCTCCAATCTTCTCGGAACTTTGGATTCCGATAGGGGGTGCTGTGAGGTAGAGAGGAGCGTTGGTTTGGGGGCCCTGGAGCCTTCCATAGCTCAACGGGAGCCCCAAACATTAAAAAGGTCAATTTTCAAATTTATGCTGTGGCCCCAAATAACAGGTCCACGGGACTGCCTTTTCTATGCAAATTAAGCACTCAAATCACCTGAAAGTTAGATGAGTGTGTTTGTTTGAGTATGCCCTGTACAGTAGAGGTGTTTTGATCCATAAAATGTATATTAAATGTAAAATATCATCTATGAACACTATGTCCAGGAGATTAGTTATTTGGCAGCCATTACGTAATTGGGAATCTGTACGTCTTTGTTTTTTCAACTCCCGTTCGAACCCAGAAGGCCCTAGGTCCACCAGGCATGTGCTCCTATCTACGTCTCAGCGGCCCCTATCGGAATCCAGAGTTTCGAGAAGATCAGAGAAACTTCATTTTCCACCCCAAAAAATCTATAAGGCATACCCCTTTGTGTTTTTTGGAGGGACATTTTCAAGTTTCTCCAATCTTCTCGGAACTTTGGATTCCGATAGGGGGTGCTGTGAGGTAGAGAGGAGCGTTGGTTTGGGGGCCCTGGAGCCTTCCATAGCTGAACGGGAGCCCCAAACATTAAAAAGGTCAATTTTCAAATTTATGCTGTGGCCCCAAATAACAGGTCCACGGGACTGCCTTTTCTATGCAAATTAAAAACTCAAATCACCTGAAAGTTAGATGAGTGTGTTTGTTTGAGTATGCCCTTTACAGTAGAGGTGTTTTGATCCATAAAATGTATATTAAATGTGAAATATCATCTATGAACACTATGTCCAGGAGATTAGTTATTTGGCAGCCATTACGTAATTGGGAATCTGTACGTCTTTGTTTTTTCAACTCCCGTTCGAACCCAGAAGGCCCTAGGTCCACCAGGCATGTGCTCCTATCTACGTCTCAGCGGCCCCTATCGGAATCCAGAGTTTCGAGAAGATCCGAGAAACTTCATTTTCCACCCAAAAAAATCTATAAGGCATACCCCTTTGTGTTTTTTGGAGGGACATTTTCAAGTTTCTCCAATCTTCTCGGAACTTTGGATTCCGATAGGGGGTGCTGTGAGGTAGAGAGGAGCGTTGGTTTGGGGGCCCTGGAGCCTTCCATAGCTGAACGGGAGCCCCAAACATTAAAAAGGTCAATTTTCAAATTTATGCTGTGGCTCCAAATAACAGGTCCACAGGACTGCCTTTTCTATGCAAATTAAGCACTCAAATCACCTGAAAGTTAGATGAGTGTGTTTGTTTGAGTGTGCCCTGTACAGTAGAGGTGTTTTGATCCATAAAATGTGTATTAAATGTGAAATATCATCTATGAACACTATGTCCAGGAGATTAGTTATTTGGCAGGCATTACGTAATTGGGAATCTGTACGTCTTTGTTTTTTCAACTCCCGTTCGACCCCAGAAGGCCCTAGGTCCCCCAGGCATGCGTTCCTATCTACGTCTCAGCGGCCCCTATCGGAATCCAGAGTTTCGAGAAGATCCGAGAAACTTCATTTTCCACCCAAAAAAATCTATAAGGCATACCCCTTTGTGTTTTTTGTAGGGACATTTTCAAGTTTCTCCAATCTTCTCAGAACTTTGGATTCCGATAGGGGGTGCTGTGAGGTAGAGAGGAGCGTTGGTTTGGGGGCCCTGGAGCCTTCCATAGCTGAACGGGAGCCCCAAACATTAAAAAGGTCAATTTTCAAATTTATGCTGTGGCCCCAAATAACAGGTCCACAGGACTGCCTTTTCTATGCAAATTAAGCACTCAAATCACCTGAAAGTTAGATGAGTGTGTTTGTTTGAGTGTGCCCTGTACAGTAGAGGTGTTTTGATCCATAAAATGTATATTAAATGTGAAATATCATCTATGAACACTATGTCCAGGAGATTAGTTATTTGGCAGGCATTACGTAATTGGGAATCTGTACGTCTTTGTTTTTTCAACTCCCGTTCGACCCCAGAAGGCCCTAGGTCCACCAGGCATGCGCTCCTATCTACGTCTCAGCGGCCCCTATCGGAATCCAGAGTTTCGAGAAGATCAGAGAAACTTCATTTTCCACCCAAAAAAATCTATAAGGCATACCCCTTTGTGTTTTTTGGAGGGACATTTTCAAGTTTCTCCAATCTTCTTGGAACTTTGGATTCCGATAGGGGGTGCTGCGAGGTAGAGAGGAGCGTTGGTTTGGGGGCCCTGGAGCCTTCCATAGCTGAACGGGAGCCCCAAACATTAAAAAGGTCAATTTTCAAATTTATGCTGTGGCCCCAAATAACAGGTCCACAGGACTGCCTTTTCTATGCAAATTAAGCACTCAAATCACCTGAAAGTTAGATGAGTGTGTTTGTTTGAGTGTGCCCTGTACAGTAGAGGTGTTTTGATCCATAAAATGTATATTATATGTAAAATATCATCTATGAACACTATGTCCAGGAGATTAGTTATTTGGCAGGCATTACGTAATTGGGAATCTGTACGTCTTTGTTTTTTCAACTCCCGTTCGACCCCAGAAGGCCCTAGGTCCACCAGGCATGCGCTCCTATCTACGTCTCAGCGGCCCCTATCGGAATCCAGAGTTTCGAGAAGATCAGAGAAACTTCATTTTCCACCCAAAAAAATCTATAAGGCATACCCCTTTGTGTTTTTTGGAGGGACATTTTCAAGTTTCTCCAATCTTCTCGGAACTTTGGATTCCGATAGGGAGTGCTGTGAGGTAGAGAGGAGCGTTGGTTTGGGGGCCCTGGAGCCTTCCATAGCTGAACGGGAGCCCCAAACATTAAAAAGGTCAATTTTCAAATTTATGCTGTGGCCCCAAATAACAGGTCCACGGGACTGCCTTTTCTATGCAAATTAAGCACTCAAATCACCTGAAAGTTAGATGAGTGTGTTTGTTTGAGTATGCCCTGTACAGTAGAGGTGTTTTGATCCATAAAATGTATATTATATGTAAAATATCATCTATGAACACTATGTCCAGGAGATTAGTTATTTGGCAGCCATTACGTAATTGGGAATCTGTACGTCTTTGTTTTTTCAACTCCCGTTCGACCCCAGAAGGCCCTAGGTCCCCCAGGCATGCGTTCCTATCTACGTCTCAGCGGCCCCTATCGGAATCCAGAGTTTCGAGAAGATCAGAGAAACTTCATTTTCCACCCAAAAAAAATCTATAAGGCATACCCCTTTGTGTTTTTTGGAGGGACATTTTCAAGTTTCTCCAATCTTCTCGGAACTTTGGATTCCGATAGGGGGTGCTGTGAGGTAGAGAGGAGCGTTGGTTTGGGGGCCCTGGAGCCTTCCATAGCTCAACGGGAGCCCCAAACATTAAAAAGGTCAATTTTCAAATTTATGCTGTGGCCCCAAATAACAGGTCCACGGGACTGCCTTTTCTATGCAAATTAAAAACTCAAATCACCTGAAAGTTAGATGAGTGTGTTTGTTTGAGTATGCCCTTTACAGTAGAGATGTTTTGATCCATAAAATGTATATTAAATGTGAAATATCATCTATGAACACTATGTCCAGGAGATTAGTTATTTGGCAGCCATAACGTAATTGGGAATCTGTACGTCTTTGTTTTTTCAACTCCCGTTCGACCCCAGAAGGCCCTAGGTCCCCCAGGCATGCGTTCCTATTTACGTCTCAGCGGCCCCTATCGGAATCCAGAGTTTCGAGAAGATCAGAGAAACTTCATTTTCCACCCAAAAAAATCTATAAGGCATACCCCTTTGTGTTTTTTGGAGGGACATTTTCAAGTTTCTCTAATCTTCTCGGAACTTTGGATTCCGATAGGGGGTGCTGTGAGGTAGAGAGGAGCGTTGGTTTGGGGGCCCTGGAGCCTTCCATAGCTGAACGGGAGCCCCAAACATTAAAAAGGTCAATTTTCAAATTTATGCTGTGGCTCCAAATAACAGGTCCACGGGACTGCCTTTTCTATGCAAATTAAGCACTCAAATCACCTGAAAGTTAGATGAGTGTGTTTGTTTGAGTGTGCCCTGTACAGTAGAGGTGTTTTGATCCATAAAATGTGTATTAAATGTGAAACATCATCTATGAACACTATGTCCAGGAGATTAGTTATTTGGCAGCCATTACGTAATTGGGAATCTGTACGTCTTTGTTTTTTCAACTCCCGTTCGACCCCAGAAGGCCCTAGGTCCCCCAGGCATGCGTTCCTATCTACGTCTCAGCGGCCCCTATCGGAATCCAGAGTTTCGAGAAGATCCGAGAAACTTCATTTTCCACCCAAAAAAATCTATAAGGCATACCCCTTTGTGTTTTTTGTAGGGACATTTTCAAGTTTCTCCAATCTTCTCAGAACTTTGGATTCCGATAGGGGGTGCTGTGAGGTAGAGAGGAGCGTTGGTTTGGGGGCCCTGGAGCCTTCCATAGCTGAACGGGAGCCCCAAACATTAAAAAGGTCAATTTTCAAATTTATGCTGTGGCTCCAAATAACAGGTCCACGGGACTGCCTTTTCTATGCAAATTAAGCACTCAAATCACCTGAAAGTTAGATGAGTGTGTTTGTTTGAGTGTGCCCTGTACAGTAGAGGTGTTTTGATCCATAAAATGTGTATTAAATGTGAAATATCATCTATGAACACTATGTCCAGGAGATTAGTTATTTGGCAGCCATTACGTAATTGGGAATCTGTACGTCTTTGTTTTTTCAACTCCCGTTCGACCCCAGAAGGCCCTAGGTCCCCCAGGCATGCGTTCCTATCTACGTCTCAGCGGCCCCTATCGGAATCCAGAGTTTCGAGAAGATCCGAGAAACTTCATTTTCCACCCAAAAAAATCTATAAGGCATACCCCTTTGTGTTTTTTGTAGGGACATTTTCAAGTTTCTCCAATCTTCTCAGAACTTTGGATTCCGATAGGGGGTGCTGTGAGGTAGAGAGGAGCGTTGGTTTGGGGGCCCTGGAGCCTTCCATAGCTGAACGGGAGCCCCAAACATTAAAAAGGTCAATTTTCAAATTTATGCTGTGGCCCCAAATAACAGGTCCACAGGACTGCCTTTTCTATGCAAATTAAGCACTCAAATCACCTGAAAGTTAGATGAGTGTGTTTGTTTGAGTGTGCCCTGTACAGTAGAGGTGTTTGGATCCATAAAATGTATATTAAATGTGAAATATCATCTATGAACACTATGTCCAGGAGATTAGTTATTTGGCAGGCATTACGTAATTGGGAATCTGTACGTCTTTGTTTTTTCAACTCCCGTTCGACCCCAGAAGGCCCTAGGTCCACCAGGCATGCGCTCCTATCTACGTCTCAGCGGCCCCTATCGGAATCCAGAGTTTCGAGAAGATCAGAGAAACTTCATTTTCCACCCCAAAAAATCTATAAGGCATACCCCTTTGTGTTTTTTGGAGGGACATTTTCAAGTTTCTCCAATCTTCTTGGAACTTTGGATTCCGATAGGGGGTGCTGCGAGGTAGAGAGGAGCGTTGGTTTGGGGGCCCTGGAGCCTTCCATAGCTGAACGGGAGCCCCAAAAATAGAAACGTCCATTTTCAAATTTATGCTGTGGCCACAAATAACGGGTCCCCGGGACTGCCTTTTCTATGCAAATTAAGCACTCAAATCACCTGAAAGTTAGATGAATGTGTTTGTTTGAGTGTGCCCTGTACAGTAGAGGTGTTTTGATCCATAAAATGTGTATTAAATGTGAAATATCATCTATGAACACTATGTCCAGGAGATTAGTTATTTGGCAGCCATTACGTAATTAGGAATCTGTACGTCTTTGTTTTTTCAACTCCCGTTCGACCCCAGAAGGCCCTAGGTCCCCCAGGCATGCGTTCCTATCTACGTCTCAGCGGCCCCTATCGGAATCCAGAGTTTCGAGAAGATCAGAGAAACTTCATTTTCCACCCAAAAAAATCTTTAAGGCATACCCCTTTGTGTTTTTTGGAGGGACATTTTCAAGTTTCTCCAATCTTCTCGGAACTTTGGATTCCGATAGGGGGTGCTGTGAGGTAGAGAGGAGCGTTGGTTTGGGGGCCCTGGAGCCTTCCATAGCTGAAAGGGAGCCCCAAACATTAAAAAGGTCAATTTTCAAATTTATGCTGTGGCCCCAAATAACAGGTCCACAGGACTGCCTTTTCTATGCAAATTAAGCACTCAAATCACCTGAAAGTTAGATGAGTGTGTTTGTTTGAGTATGCCCTGTACAGTAGAGGTGTTTTGATCCATAAAATGTATATTAAATGTGAAATATCATCTATGAACACTATGTCCAGGAGATTAGTTATTTGGCAGGCATTACGTAATTGGGAATCTGTACGTCTTTGTTTTTTCAACTCCCGTTCGACCCCAGAAGGCCCTAGGTCCACCAGGCATGCGCTCCTATCTACGTCTCAGCGGCCCCTATCGGAATCCAGAGTTTCGAGAAGATCAGAGAAACTTCATTTTCCACCCAAAAAAATCTATAAGGCATACCCCTTTGTGTTTTTTGGAGGGACATTTTCAAGTTTCTCCAATCTTCTTGGAACTTTGGATTCCGATAGGGGGTGCTGCGAGGTAGAGAGGAGCGTTGGTTTGGGGGCCCTGGAGCCTTCCATAGCTGAACGGGAGCCCCAAAAATAGAAACGTCCATTTTCAAATTTATGCTGTGGCCACAAATAACGGGTCCCCGGGACTGCCTTTTCTATGCAAATTAAGCACTCAAATCACCTGAAAGTTAGATGAGTGTGTTTGTTTGAGTGTGCCCTGTACAGTAGAGGTGTTTTGATCCATAAAATGAATATTATATGTAAAATATCATCTATGAACACTATGTCCAGGAGATCAGTTATTTGGCAGCCATTACGTAATTGGGAATCTGTACGTCTTTGTTTTTTCAACTCCCGTTCGACCACAGAAGGCCCTAGGTCCCCCAGGCATGCGTTCCTATCTACGTCTCAGCGGCCCCTATTGGAATCCAGAGTTTCGAGAAGATCAGAGAAACTTCATTTTCCACCCAAAAAAAATCTATAAGGCATACATACCCCTTTGTGTTTTTTGGAGGGACATTTTCAAGTTTCTCCAATCTTCTCGGAACTTTGGATTCCGATAGGGGGTGCTGTGAGGTAGAGAGGAGCGTTGGTTTGGGGGCCCTGGAGCCTTCCATAGCTCAACGGGAGCCCCAAACATTAAAAAGGTCAATTTTCAAATTTATGCTGTGGCCCCAAATAACAGGTCCACGGGACTGCCTTTTCTATGCAAATTAAGCACTCAAATCACCTGAAAGTTAGATGAGTGTGTTTGTTTGAGTATGCCCTGTACAGTAGAGGTGTTTTGATCCATAAAATGTATATTAAATGTAAAATATCATCTATGAACACTATGTCCAGGAGATTAGTTATTTGGCAGCCATTACGTAATTGGGAATCTGTACGTCTTTGTTTTTTCAACTCCCGTTCGAACCCAGAAGGCCCTAGGTCCACCAGGCATGTGCTCCTATCTACGTCTCAGCGGCCCCTATCGGAATCCAGAGTTTCGAGAAGATCCGAGAAACTTCATTTTCCACCCAAAAAAATCTATAAGGCATACCCCTTTGTGTTTTTTGTAGGGACATTTTCAAGTTTCTCCAATCTTCTCAGAACTTTGGATTCCGATAGGGGGTGCTGTGAGGTAGAGAGGAGCGTTGGTTTGGGGGCCCTGGAGCCTTCCATAGCTGAACGGGAGCCCCAAACATTAAAAAGGTCAATTTTCAAATTTATGCTGTGGCCCCAAATAACAGGTCCACAGGACTGCCTTTTCTATGCAAATTAAGCACTCAAATCACCTGAAAGTTAGATGAGTGTGTTTGTTTGAGTGTGCCCTGTACAGTAGAGGTGTTTTGATCCATAAAATGTATATTAAATGTGAAATATCATCTATGAACACTATGTCCAGGAGATTAGTTATTTGGCAGGCATTACGTAATTGGGAATCTGTACGTCTTTGTTTTTTCAACTCCCGTTCGACCCCAGAAGGCCCTAGGTCCACCAGGCATGCGCTCCTATCTACGTCTCAGCGGCCCCTATCGGAATCCAGAGTTTCGAGAAGATCAGAGAAACTTCATTTTCCACCCAAAAAAATCTATAAGGCATACCCCTTTGTGTTTTTTGGAGGGACATTTTCAAGTTTCTCCAATCTTCTTGGAACTTTGGATTCCGATAGGGGGTGCTGCGAGGTAGAGAGGAGCGTTGATTTGGGGGCCCTGGAGCCTTCCATAGCTGAACGGGAGCCCCAAACATTAAAAAGGTCAATTTTCAAATTTATGCTGTGGCCCCAAATAACAGGTCCACAGGACTGCCTTTTCTATGCAAATTAAGCACTCAAATCACCTGAAAGTTAGATGAGTGTGTTTGTTTGAGTGTGCCCTGTACAGTAGAGGTGTTTTGATCCATAAAATGTATATTATATGTAAAATATCATCTATGAACACTATGTCCAGGAGATTAGTTATTTGGCAGGCATTACGTAATTGGGAATCTGTACGTCTTTGTTTTTTCAACTCCCGTTCGACCCCAGAAGGCCCTAGGTCCCCCAGGCATGCGTTCCTATCTACGTCTCAGCGGCCCCTATCGGAATCCAGAGTTTCGAGAAGATCAGAGAAACTTCATTTTCCACCCAAAAAAAATCTATAAGGCATACCCCTTTGTGTTTTTTGGAGGGACATTTTCAAGTTTCTCCAATCTTCTCGGAACTTTGGATTCCGATAGGGGGTGCTGTGAGGTAGAGAGGAGCGTTGGTTTGGGGGCCCTGGAGCCTTCCATAGCTCAACGGGAGCCCCAAACATTAAAAAGGTCAATTTTCAAATTTATGCTGTGGCCCCAAATAACAGGTCCACGGGACTGCCTTTTCTATGCAAATTAAGCACTCAAATCACCTGAAAGTTAGATGAGTGTGTTTGTTTAAGTATGCCCTGTACAGTAGAGGTGTTTTGATCCATAAAATGTATATTAAATGTAAAATATCATCTATGAACACTATGTCCAGGAGATTAGTTATTTGGCAGCCATTACGTAATTGGGAATCTGTACGTCTTTGTTTTTTCAACTCCCGTTCGAACCCAGAAGGCCCTAGGTCCACCAGGCATGTGCTCCTATCTACGTCTCAGCGGCCCCTATCGGAATCCAGAGTTTCGAGAAGATCAGAGAAACTTCATTTTCCACCCCAAAAAATCTATAAGGCATACGCCTTTGTGTTTTTTGGAGGGACATTTTCAAGTTTCTCCAATCTTCTCGGAACTTTGGATTCCGATAGGGGGTGCTGTGAGGTAGAGAGGAGCGTTGGTTTGGGGGCCCTGGAGCCTTCCATAGCTGAACGGGAGCCCCAAACATTAAAAAGGTCAATTTTCAAATTTATGCTGTGGCCCCAAATAACAGGTCCACGGGACTGCCTTTTCTATGCAAATTAAAAACTCAAATCACCTGAAAGTTAGATGAGTGTGTTTGTTTGAGTATGCCCTTTACAGTAGAGATGTTTTGATCCATAAAATGTATATTAAATGTGAAATATCATCTATGAACACTATGTCCAGGAGATTAGTTATTTGGCAGCCATAACGTAATTGGGAATCTGTACGTCTTTGTTTTTTCAACTCCCGTTCGACCCCAGAAGGCCCTAGGTCCCCCAGGCATGCGTTCCTATCTACGTCTCAGCGGCCCCTATCGGAATCCAGAGTTTCGAGAAGATCAGAGAAACTTCATTTTCCACCCAAAAAAATCTATAAGGCATACCCCTTTGTGTTTTTTGGAGGGACATTTTCAAGTTTCTCCAATCTTCTCGGAACTTTGGATTCCGATAGGGGGTGCTGTGAGGTAGAGAGGAGCGTTGGTTTGGGGGCCCTGGAGCCTTCCATAGCTGAACGGGAGCCCCAAACATTAAAAAGGTCAATTTTCAAATTTATGCTGTGGCTCCAAATAACAGGTCCACGGGACTGCCTTTTCTATGCAAATTAAGCACTCAAATCACCTGAAAGTTAGATGAGTGTGTTTGTTTGAGTGTGCCCTGTACAGTAGAGGTGTTTTGATCCATAAAATGTGTATTAAATGTGAAATATCATCTATGAACACTATGTCCAGGAGATTAGTTATTTGGCAGCCATTACGTAATTGGGAATCTGTACGTCTTTGTTTTTTCAACTCCCGTTCGACCCCAGAAGGCCCTAGGTCCCCCAGGCATGCGTTCCTATCTACGTCTCAGCGGCCCCTATCGGAATCCAGAGTTTCGAGAAGATCCGAGAAACTTCATTTTCCACCCAAAAAAATCTATAAGGCATACCCCTTTGTGTTTTTTGTAGGGACATTTTCAAGTTTCTCCAATCTTCTCAGAACTTTGGATTCCGATAGGGGGTGCTGTGAGGTAGAGAGGAGCATTGGTTTGGGGGCCCTGGAGCCTTCCATAGCTGAACGGGAGCCCCAAACATTAAAAAGGTCAATTTTCAAATTTATGCTGTGGCTTGAAATAATAGGTCCACGGGACTGCCTTTTCTATGCAAATTAAGCACTCAAATCACCTGAAAGTTAGATGAGTGTGTTTGTTTGAGTGTGCCCTGTACAGTAGAGGTGTTTTGATCCATAAAATGTGTATTAAATGTGAAATATCATCTATGAACACTATGTCCAGGAGATTAGTTATTTGGCAGCCATTACGTAATTGGAAATCTGTACGTCTTTGTTTTTTCAACTCCCGTTCGACCCCAGAAGGCCCTAGGTCCCCCAGGCATGCGTTCCTATCTACGTCTCAGCGGCCCCTATCGGAATCCAGAGTTTCGAGAAGATCAGAGAAACTTCATTTTCCACCCAAAAAAATCTATAAGGCATACCCCCTTTGTGTTTTTTGTAGGGACATTTTCAAGTTTCTCCAATCTTCTCAGAACTTTGGATTCCGATAGGGGGTGCTGTGAGGTAGAGAGGAGCGTTGGTTTGGGGGCCCTGGAGCCTTCCATAGCTGAACGGGAGCCCCAAACATTAAAAAGGTCAATTTTCAAATTTATGCTGTGGCCCCAAATAACAGGTCCACGGGACTGCCTTTTCTATGCAAATTAAGCACTCAAATCACCTGAAAGTTAGATGAGTGTGTTTGTTTGAGTATGCCCTGTACAGTAGAGGTGTTTTGATCCATAAAATGTATATTATATGTAAAATATCATCTATGAACACTATGTCCAGGAGATTAGTTATTTGGCAGCCATTACGTAATTGGGAATCTGTACGTCTTTGTTTTTTCAACTCCCGTTCGACCCCAGAAGGCCCTAGGTCCCCCAGGCATGCGTTCCTATCTACGTCTCAGCGGCCCCTATCGGAATCCAGAGTTTCGAGAAGATCAGAGAAACTTCATTTTCCACCCAAAAAAAATCTATAAGGCATACCCCTTTGTGTTTTTTGGAGGGACATTTTCAAGTTTCTCCAATCTTCTCGGAACTTTGGATTCCGATAGGGGGTGCTGTGAGGTAGAGAGGAGCGTTGGTTTGGGGGCCCTGGAGCCTTCCATAGCTCAACGGGAGCCCCAAACATTAAAAAGGTCAATTTTCAAATTTATGCTGTGGCCCCAAATAACAGGTCCACGGGACTGCCTTTTCTATGCAAATTAAAAACTCAAATCACCTGAAAGTTAGATGAGTGTGTTTGTTTGAGTATGCCCTTTACAGTAGAGATGTTTTGATCCATAAAATGTATATTAAATGTGAAATATCATCTATGAACACTATGTCCAGGAGATTAGTTATTTGGCAGCCATAACGTAATTGGGAATCTGTACGTCTTTGTTTTTTCAACTCCCGTTCGACCCCAGAAGGCCCTAGGTCCCCCAGGCATGCGTTCCTATTTACGTCTCAGCGGCCCCTATCGGAATCCAGAGTTTCGAGAAGATCAGAGAAACTTCATTTTCCACCCAAAAAAATCTATAAGGCATACCCCTTTGTGTTTTTTGGAGGGACATTTTCAAGTTTCTCTAATCTTCTCGGAACTTTGGATTCCGATAGGGGGTGCTGTGAGGTAGAGAGGAGCGTTGGTTTGGGGGCCCTGGAGCCTTCCATAGCTGAACGGGAGCCCCAAACATTAAAAAGGTCAATTTTCAAATTTATGCTGTGGCTCCAAATAACAGGTCCACGGGACTGCCTTTTCTATGCAAATTAAGCACTCAAATCACCTGAAAGTTAGATGAGTGTGTTTGTTTGAGTGTGCCCTGTACAGTAGAGGTGTTTTGATCCATAAAATGTGTATTAAATGTGAAATATCATCTATGAACACTATGTCCAGGAGATTAGTTATTTGGCAGCCATTACGTAATTGGGAATCTGTACGTCTTTGTTTTTTCAACTCCCGTTCGACCCCAGAAGGCCCTAGGTCCCCCAGGCATGCGTTCCTATCTACGTCTCAGCGGCCCCTATCGGAATCCAGAGTTTCGAGAAGATCCGAGAAACTTCATTTTCCACCCAAAAAAATCTATAAGGCATACCCCTTTGTGTTTTTTGTAGGGACATTTTCAAGTTTCTCCAATCTTCTCAGAACTTTGGATTCCGATAGGGGGTGCTGTGAGGTAGAGAGGAGCATTGGTTTGGGGGCCCTGGAGCCTTCCATAGCTGAACGGGAGCCCCAAACATTAAAAAGGTCAATTTTCAAATTTATGCTGTGGCTTGAAATAATAGGTCCACGGGACTGCCTTTTCTATGCAAATTAAGCACTCAAATCACCTGAAAGTTAGATGAGTGTGTTTGTTTGAGTGTGCCCTGTACAGTAGAGGTGTTTTGATCCATAAAATGTGTATTAAATGTGAAATATCATCTATGAACACTATGTCCAGGAGATTAGTTATTTGGCAGCCATTACGTAATTGGAAATCTGTACGTCTTTGTTTTTTCAACTCCCGTTCGACCCCAGAAGGCCCTAGGTCCCCCAGGCATGCGTTCCTATCTACGTCTCAGCGGCCCCTATCGGAATCCAGAGTTTCGAGAAGATCAGAGAAACTTCATTTTCCACCCAAAAAAATCTATAAGGCATACCCCCTTTGTGTTTTTTGTAGGGACATTTTCAAGTTTCTCCAATCTTCTCAGAACTTTGGATTCCGATAGGGGGTGCTGTGAGGTAGAGAGGAGCGTTGGTTTGGGGGCCCTGGAGCCTTCCATAGCTGAACGGGAGCCCCAAACATTAAAAAGGTCAATTTTCAAATTTATGCTGTGGCCCCAAATAACAGGTCCACAGGACTGCCTTTTCTATGCAAATTAAGCACTCAAATCACCTGAAAGTTAGATGAGTGTGTTTGTTTGAGTGTGCCCTGTACAGTAGAGGTGTTTTGATCCATAAAATGTATATTATATGTAAAATATCATCTATGAACACTATGTCCAGGAGATTAGTTATTTGGCAGGCATTACGTAATTGGGAATCTGTACGTCTTTGTTTTTTCAACTCCCGTTCGACCCCAGAAGGCCCTAGGTCCACCAGGCATGCGCTCCTATCTACGTCTCAGCGGCCCCTATCGGAATCCAGAGTTTCGAGAAGATCAGAGAAACTTCATTTTCCACCCAAAAAAATCTATAAGGCATACCCCTTTGTGTTTTTTGGAGGGACATTTTCAAGTTTCTCCAATCTTCTCGGAACTTTGGATTCCGATAGGGAGTGCTGTGAGGTAGAGAGGAGCGTTGGTTTGGGGGCCCTGGAGCCTTCCATAGCTGAACGGGAGCCCCAAACATTAAAAAGGTCAATTTTCAAATTTATGCTGTGGCCCCAAATAACAGGTCCACGGGACTGCCTTTTCTATGCAAATTAAGCACTCAAATCACCTGAAAGTTAGATGAGTGTGTTTGTTTGAGTATGCCCTGTACAGTAGAGGTGTTTTGATCCATAAAATGTATATTATATGTAAAATATCATCTATGAACACTATGTCCAGGAGATTAGTTATTTGGCAGCCATTACGTAATTGGGAATCTGTACGTCTTTGTTTTTTCAACTCCCGTTCGACCACAGAAGGCCCTAGGTCCCCCAGGCATGCGTTCCTATCTACGTCTCAGCGGCCCCTATTGGAATCCAGAGTTTCGAGAAGATCAGAGAAACTTCATTTTCCACCCAAAAAAAATCTATAATGCATACCCCTTTGTGTTTTTTGGAGGGACATTTTCAAGTTTCTCCAATCTTCTCGGAACTTTGGATTCCGATAGGGGGTGCTGTGAGGTAGAGAGGAGCGTTGGTTTGGGGGCCCTGGAGCCTTCCATAGCTCAACGGGAGCCCCAAACATTAAAAAGGTCAATTTTCAAATTTATGCTGTGGCCCCAAATAACAGGTCCACGGGACTGCCTTTTCTATGCAAATTAAGCACTCAAATCACCTGAAAGTTAGATGAGTGTGTTTGTTTGAGTATGCCCTGTACAGTAGAGGTGTTTTGATCCATAAAATGTATATTAAATGTAAAATATCATCTATGAACACTATGTCCAGGAGATTAGTTATTTGGCAGCCATTACGTAATTGGGAATCTGTACGTCTTTGTTTTTTCAACTCCCGTTCGAACCCAGAAGGCCCTAGGTCCACCAGGCATGTGCTCCTATCTACGTCTCAGCGGCCCCTATCGGAATCCAGAGTTTCGAGAAGATCAGAGAAACTTCATTTTCCACCCCAAAAAATCTATAAGGCATACCCCTTTGTGTTTTTTGGAGGGACATTT
Source organism: Pseudorasbora parva (assembly GCF_024679245.1). NCBI lineage: Eukaryota > Metazoa > Chordata > Actinopteri > Cypriniformes > Gobionidae > Pseudorasbora > Pseudorasbora parva. The sequence goes on from NC_090191.1 coordinate 5,827,699, forward strand.
TCAAGTTTCTCCAATCTTCTCGGAACTTTGGATTCCGATAGGGGGTGCTGTGAGGTAGAGAGGAGCGTTGGTTTGGGGGCCCTGGAGCCTTCCATAGCTGAACGGGAGCCCCAAACATTAAAAAGGTCAATTTTCAAATTTATGCTGTGGCCCCAAATAACAGGTCCACGGGACTGCCTTTTCTATGCAAATTAAAAACTCAAATCACCTGAAAGTTAGATGAGTGTGTTTGTTTGAGTATGCCCTTTACAGTAGAGGTGTTTTGATCCATAAAATGTATATTAAATGTGAAATATCATCTATGAACACTATGTCCAGGAGATTAGTTATTTGGCAGCCATTACGTAATTGGGAATCTGTACGTCTTTGTTTTTTCAACTCCCGTTCGAACCCAGAAGGCCCTAGGTCCACCAGGCATGTGCTCCTATCTACGTCTCAGCGGCCCCTATCGGAATCCAGAGTTTCGAGAAGATCCGAGAAACTTCATTTTCCACCCAAAAAAATCTATAAGGCATACCCCTTTGTGTTTTTTGGAGGGACATTTTCAAGTTTCTCCAATCTTCTCGGAACTTTGGATTCCGATAGGGGGTGCTGTGAGGTAGAGAGGAGCGTTGGTTTGGGGGCCCTGGAGCCTTCCATAGCTGAACGGGAGCCCCAAACATTAAAAAGGTCAATTTTCAAATTTATGCTGTGGCTCCAAATAACAGGTCCACAGGACTGCCTTTTCTATGCAAATTAAGCACTCAAATCACCTGAAAGTTAGATGAGTGTGTTTGTTTGAGTGTGCCCTGTACAGTAGAGGTGTTTTGATCCATAAAATGTGTATTAAATGTGAAATATCATCTATGAACACTATGTCCAGGAGATTAGTTATTTGGCAGGCATTACGTAATTGGGAATCTGTACGTCTTTGTTTTTTCAACTCCCGTTCGACCCCAGAAGGCCCTAGGTCCCCCAGGCATGCGTTCCTATCTACGTCTCAGCGGCCCCTATCGGAATCCAGAGTTTCGAGAAGATCCGAGAAACTTCATTTTCCACCCAAAAAAATCTATAAGGCATACCCCTTTGTGTTTTTTGTAGGGACATTTTCAAGTTTCTCCAATCTTCTCAGAACTTTGGATTCCGATAGGGGGTGCTGTGAGGTAGAGAGGAGCGTTGGTTTGGGGGCCCTGGAGCCTTCCATAGCTGAACGGGAGCCCCAAACATTAAAAAGGTCAATTTTCAAATTTATGCTGTGGCCCCAAATAACAGGTCCACAGGACTGCCTTTTCTATGCAAATTAAGCACTCAAATCACCTGAAAGTTAGATGAGTGTGTTTGTTTGAGTGTGCCCTGTACAGTAGAGGTGTTTTGATCCATAAAATGTATATTAAATGTGAAATATCATCTATGAACACTATGTCCAGGAGATTAGTTATTTGGCAGGCATTACGTAATTGGGAATCTGTACGTCTTTGTTTTTTCAACTCCCGTTCGACCCCAGAAGGCCCTAGGTCCACCAGGCATGCGCTCCTATCTACGTCTCAGCGGCCCCTATCGGAATCCAGAGTTTCGAGAAGATCAGAGAAACTTCATTTTCCACCCAAAAAAATCTATAAGGCATACCCCTTTGTGTTTTTTGGAGGGACATTTTCAAGTTTCTCCAATCTTCTTGGAACTTTGGATTCCGATAGGGGGTGCTGCGAGGTAGAGAGGAGCGTTGGTTTGGGGGCCCTGGAGCCTTCCATAGCTGAACGGGAGCCCCAAACATTAAAAAGGTCAATTTTCAAATTTATGCTGTGGCCCCAAATAACAGGTCCACAGGACTGCCTTTTCTATGCAAATTAAGCACTCAAATCACCTGAAAGTTAGATGAGTGTGTTTGTTTGAGTGTGCCCTGTACAGTAGAGGTGTTTTGATCCATAAAATGTATATTATATGTAAAATATCATCTATGAACACTATGTCCAGGAGATTAGTTATTTGGCAGGCATTACGTAATTGGGAATCTGTACGTCTTTGTTTTTTCAACTCCCGTTCGACCCCAGAAGGCCCTAGGTCCACCAGGCATGCGCTCCTATCTACGTCTCAGCGGCCCCTATCGGAATCCAGAGTTTCGAGAAGATCAGAGAAACTTCATTTTCCACCCAAAAAAATCTATAAGGCATACCCCTTTGTGTTTTTTGGAGGGACATTTTCAAGTTTCTCCAATCTTCTCGGAACTTTGGATTCCGATAGGGAGTGCTGTGAGGTAGAGAGGAGCGTTGGTTTGGGGGCCCTGGAGCCTTCCATAGCTGAACGGGAGCCCCAAACATTAAAAAGGTCAATTTTCAAATTTATGCTGTGGCCCCAAATAACAGGTCCACGGGACTGCCTTTTCTATGCAAATTAAGCACTCAAATCACCTGAAAGTTAGATGAGTGTGTTTGTTTGAGTATGCCCTGTACAGTAGAGGTGTTTTGATCCATAAAATGTATATTATATGTAAAATATCATCTATGAACACTATGTCCAGGAGATTAGTTATTTGGCAGCCATTACGTAATTGGGAATCTGTACGTCTTTGTTTTTTCAACTCCCGTTCGACCCCAGAAGGCCCTAGGTCCCCCAGGCATGCGTTCCTATCTACGTCTCAGCGGCCCCTATCGGAATCCAGAGTTTCGAGAAGATCAGAGAAACTTCATTTTCCACCCAAAAAAAATCTATAAGGCATACCCCTTTGTGTTTTTTGGAGGGACATTTTCAAGTTTCTCCAATCTTCTCGGAACTTTGGATTCCGATAGGGGGTGCTGTGAGGTAGAGAGGAGCGTTGGTTTGGGGGCCCTGGAGCCTTCCGTAGCTCAACGGGAGCCCCAAACATTAAAAAGGTCAATTTTCAAATTTATGCTGTGGCCCCAAATAACAGGTCCACGGGACTGCCTTTTCTATGCAAATTAAAAACTCAAATCACCTGAAAGTTAGATGAGTGTGTTTGTTTGAGTATGCCCTTTACAGTAGAGATGTTTTGATCCATAAAATGTATATTAAATGTGAAATATCATCTATGAACACTATGTCCAGGAGATTAGTTATTTGGCAGCCATAACGTAATTGGGAATCTGTACGTCTTTGTTTTTTCAACTCCCGTTCGACCCCAGAAGGCCCTAGGTCCCCCAGGCATGCGTTCCTATTTACGTCTCAGCGGCCCCTATCGGAATCCAGAGTTTCGAGAAGATCAGAGAAACTTCATTTTCCACCCAAAAAAATCTATAAGGCATACCCCTTTGTGTTTTTTGGAGGGACATTTTCAAGTTTCTCTAATCTTCTCGGAACTTTGGATTCCGATAGGGGGTGCTGTGAGGTAGAGAGGAGCGTTGGTTTGGGGGCCCTGGAGCCTTCCATAGCTGAACGGGAGCCCCAAACATTAAAAAGGTCAATTTTCAAATTTATGCTGTGGCTCCAAATAACAGGTCCACGGGACTGCCTTTTCTATGCAAATTAAGCACTCAAATCACCTGAAAGTTAGATGAGTGTGTTTGTTTGAGTGTGCCCTGTACAGTAGAGGTGTTTTGATCCATAAAATGTGTATTAAATGTGAAATATCATCTATGAACACTATGTCCAGGAGATTAGTTATTTGGCAGCCATTACGTAATTGGGAATCTGTACGTCTTTGTTTTTTCAACTCCCGTTCGACCCCAGAAGGCCCTAGGTCCCCCAGGCATGCGTTCCTATCTACGTCTCAGCGGCCCCTATCGGAATCCAGAGTTTCGAGAAGATCCGAGAAACTTCATTTTCCACCCAAAAAAATCTATAAGGCATACCCCTTTGTGTTTTTTGTAGGGACATTTTCAAGTTTCTCCAATCTTCTCAGAACTTTGGATTCCGATAGGGGGTGCTGTGAGGTAGAGAGGAGCGTTGGTTTGGGGGCCCTGGAGCCTTCCATAGCTGAACGGGAGCCCCAAACATTAAAAAGGTCAATTTTCAAATTTATGCTGTGGCTCCAAATAACAGGTCCACGGGACTGCCTTTTCTATGCAAATTAAGCACTCAAATCACCTGAAAGTTAGATGAGTGTGTTTGTTTGAGTGTGCCCTGTACAGTAGAGGTGTTTTGATCCATAAAATGTGTATTAAATGTGAAATATCATCTATGAACACTATGTCCAGGAGATTAGTTATTTGGCAGCCATTACGTAATTGGGAATCTGTACGTCTTTGTTTTTTCAACTCCCGTTCGACCCCAGAAGGCCCTAGGTCCCCCAGGCATGCGTTCCTATCTACGTCTCAGCGGCCCCTATCGGAATCCAGAGTTTCGAGAAGATCCGAGAAACTTCATTTTCCACCCAAAAAAATCTATAAGGCATACCCCTTTGTGTTTTTTGTAGGGACATTTTCAAGTTTCTCCAATCTTCTCAGAACTTTGGATTCCGATAGGGGGTGCTGTGAGGTAGAGAGGAGCGTTGGTTTGGGGGCCCTGGAGCCTTCCATAGCTGAACGGGAGCCCCAAACATTAAAAAGGTCAATTTTCAAATTTATGCTGTGGCCCCAAATAACAGGTCCACAGGACTGCCTTTTCTATGCAAATTAAGCACTCAAATCACCTGAAAGTTAGATGAGTGTGTTTGTTTGAGTGTGCCCTGTACAGTAGAGGTGTTTGGATCCATAAAATGTATATTAAATGTGAAATATCATCTATGAACACTATGTCCAGGAGATTAGTTATTTGGCAGGCATTACGTAATTGGGAATCTGTACGTCTTTGTTTTTTCAACTCCCGTTCGACCCCAGAAGGCCCTAGGTCCACCAGGCATGCGCTCCTATCTACGTCTCAGCGGCCCCTATCGGAATCCAGAGTTTCGAGAAGATCAGAGAAACTTCATTTTCCACCCCAAAAAATCTATAAGGCATACCCCTTTGTGTTTTTTGGAGGGACATTTTCAAGTTTCTCCAATCTTCTTGGAACTTTGGATTCCGATAGGGGGTGCTGCGAGGTAGAGAGGAGCGTTGGTTTGGGGGCCCTGGAGCCTTCCATAGCTGAACGGGAGCCCCAAAAATAGAAACGTCCATTTTCAAATTTATGCTGTGGCCACAAATAACGGGTCCCCGGGACTGCCTTTTCTATGCAAATTAAGCACTCAAATCACCTGAAAGTTAGATGAATGTGTTTGTTTGAGTGTGCCCTGTACAGTAGAGGTGTTTTGATCCATAAAATGTGTATTAAATGTGAAATATCATCTATGAACACTATGTCCAGGAGATTAGTTATTTGGCAGCCATTACGTAATTAGGAATCTGTACGTCTTTGTTTTTTCAACTCCCGTTCGACCCCAGAAGGCCCTAGGTCCCCCAGGCATGCGTTCCTATCTACGTCTCAGCGGCCCCTATCGGAATCCAGAGTTTCGAGAAGATCAGAGAAACTTCATTTTCCACCCAAAAAAATCTATAAGGCATACCCCTTTGTGTTTTTTGGAGGGACATTTTCAAGTTTCTCCAATCTTCTCGGAACTTTGGATTCCGATAGGGGGTGCTGTGAGGTAGAGAGGAGCGTTGGTTTGGGGGCCCTGGAGCCTTCCATAGCTGAAAGGGAGCCCCAAACATTAAAAAGGTCAATTTTCAAATTTATGCTGTGGCCCCAAATAACAGGTCCACAGGACTGCCTTTTCTATGCAAATTAAGCACTCAAATCACCTGAAAGTTAGATGAGTGTGTTTGTTTGAGTATGCCCTGTACAGTAGAGGTGTTTTGATCCATAAAATGTATATTAAATGTGAAATATCATCTATGAACACTATGTCCAGGAGATTAGTTATTTGGCAGGCATTACGTAATTGGGAATCTGTACGTCTTTGTTTTTTCAACTCCCGTTCGACCCCAGAAGGCCCTAGGTCCACCAGGCATGCGCTCCTATCTACGTCTCAGCGGCCCCTATCGGAATCCAGAGTTTCGAGAAGATCAGAGAAACTTCATTTTCCACCCAAAAAAATCTATAAGGCATACCCCTTTGTGTTTTTTGGAGGGACATTTTCAAGTTTCTCCAATCTTCTTGGAACTTTGGATTCCGATAGGGGGTGCTGCGAGGTAGAGAGGAGCGTTGGTTTGGGGGCCCTGGAGCCTTCCATAGCTGAACGGGAGCCCCAAAAATAGAAACGTCCATTTTCAAATTTATGCTGTGGCCACAAATAACGGGTCCCCGGGACTGCCTTTTCTATGCAAATTAAGCACTCAAATCACCTGAAAGTTAGATGAGTGTGTTTGTTTGAGTGTGCCCTGTACAGTAGAGGTGTTTTGATCCATAAAATGAATATTATATGTAAAATATCATCTATGAACACTATGTCCAGGAGATCAGTTATTTGGCAGCCATTACGTAATTGGGAATCTGTACGTCTTTGTTTTTTCAACTCCCGTTCGACCACAGAAGGCCCTAGGTCCCCCAGGCATGCGTTCCTATCTACGTCTCAGCAGCCCCTATTGGAATCCAGAGTTTCGAGAAGATCAGAGAAACTTCATTTTCCACCCAAAAAAAATCTATAAGGCATACATACCCCTTTGTGTTTTTTGGAGGGACATTTTCAAGTTTCTCCAATCTTCTCGGAACTTTGGATTCCGATAGGGGGTGCTGTGAGGTAGAGAGGAGCGTTGGTTTGGGGGCCCTGGAGCCTTCCATAGCTCAACGGGAGCCCCAAACATTAAAAAGGTCAATTTTCAAATTTATGCTGTGGCCCCAAATAACAGGTCCACGGGACTGCCTTTTCTATGCAAATTAAGCACTCAAATCACCTGAAAGTTAGATGAGTGTGTTTGTTTGAGTATGCCCTGTACAGTAGAGGTGTTTTGATCCATAAAATGTATATTAAATGTAAAATATCATCTATGAACACTATGTCCAGGAGATTAGTTATTTGGCAGCCATTACGTAATTGGGAATCTGTACGTCTTTGTTTTTTCAACTCCCGTTCGAACCCAGAAGGCCCTAGGTCCACCAGGCATGTGCTCCTATCTACGTCTCAGCGGCCCCTATCGGAATCCAGAGTTTCGAGAAGATCCGAGAAACTTCATTTTCCACCCAAAAAAATCTATAAGGCATACCCCTTTGTGTTTTTTGTAGGGACATTTTCAAGTTTCTCCAATCTTCTCAGAACTTTGGATTCCGATAGGGGGTGCTGTGAGGTAGAGAGGAGCGTTGGTTTGGGGGCCCTGGAGCCTTCCATAGCTGAACGGGAGCCCCAAACATTAAAAAGGTCAATTTTCAAATTTATGCTGTGGCCCCAAATAACAGGTCCACAGGACTGCCTTTTCTATGCAAATTAAGCACTCAAATCACCTGAAAGTTAGATGAGTGTGTTTGTTTGAGTGTGCCCTGTACAGTAGAGGTGTTTTGATCCATAAAATGTATATTAAATGTGAAATATCATCTATGAACACTATGTCCAGGAGATTAGTTATTTGGCAGGCATTACGTAATTGGGAATCTGTACGTCTTTGTTTTTTCAACTCCCGTTCGACCCCAGAAGGCCCTAGGTCCACCAGGCATGCGCTCCTATCTACGTCTCAGCGGCCCCTATCGGAATCCAGAGTTTCGAGAAGATCAGAGAAACTTCATTTTCCACCCAAAAAAATCTATAAGGCATACCCCTTTGTGTTTTTTGGAGGGACATTTTCAAGTTTCTCCAATCTTCTTGGAACTTTGGATTCCGATAGGGGGTGCTGCGAGGTAGAGAGGAGCGTTGATTTGGGGGCCCTGGAGCCTTCCATAGCTGAACGGGAGCCCCAAACATTAAAAAGGTCAATTTTCAAATTTATGCTGTGGCCCCAAATAACAGGTCCACAGGACTGCCTTTTCTATGCAAATTAAGCACTCAAATCACCTGAAAGTTAGATGAGTGTGTTTGTTTGAGTGTGCCCTGTACAGTAGAGGTGTTTTGATCCATAAAATGTATATTATATGTAAAATATCATCTATGAACACTATGTCCAGGAGATTAGTTATTTGGCAGGCATTACGTAATTGGGAATCTGTACGTCTTTGTTTTTTCAACTCCCGTTCGACCCCAGAAGGCCCTAGGTCCCCCAGGCATGCGTTCCTATCTACGTCTCAGCGGCCCCTATCGGAATCCAGAGTTTCGAGAAGATCAGAGAAACTTCATTTTCCACCCAAAAAAAATCTATAAGGCATACCCCTTTGTGTTTTTTGGAGGGACATTTTCAAGTTTCTCCAATCTTCTCGGAACTTTGGATTCCGATAGGGGGTGCTGTGAGGTAGAGAGGAGCGTTGGTTTGGGGGCCCTGGAGCCTTCCATAGCTCAACGGGAGCCCCAAACATTAAAAAGGTCAATTTTCAAATTTATGCTGTGGCCCCAAATAACAGGTCCACGGGACTGCCTTTTCTATGCAAATTAAGCACTCAAATCACCTGAAAGTTAGATGAGTGTGTTTGTTTAAGTATGCCCTGTACAGTAGAGGTGTTTTGATCCATAAAATGTATATTAAATGTAAAATATCATCTATGAACACTATGTCCAGGAGATTAGTTATTTGGCAGCCATTACGTAATTGGGAATCTGTACGTCTTTGTTTTTTCAACTCCCGTTCGAACCCAGAAGGCCCTAGGTCCACCAGGCATGTGCTCCTATCTACGTCTCAGCGGCCCCTATCGGAATCCAGAGTTTCGAGAAGATCAGAGAAACTTCATTTTCCACCCCAAAAAATCTATAAGGCATACGCCTTTGTGTTTTTTGGAGGGACATTTTCAAGTTTCTCCAATCTTCTCGGAACTTTGGATTCCGATAGGGGGTGCTGTGAGGTAGAGAGGAGCGTTGGTTTGGGGGCCCTGGAGCCTTCCATAGCTGAACGGGAGCCCCAAACATTAAAAAGGTCAATTTTCAAATTTATGCTGTGGCCCCAAATAACAGGTCCACGGGACTGCCTTTTCTATGCAAATTAAAAACTCAAATCACCTGAAAGTTAGATGAGTGTGTTTGTTTGAGTATGCCCTTTACAGTAGAGATGTTTTGATCCATAAAATGTATATTAAATGTGAAATATCATCTATGAACACTATGTCCAGGAGATTAGTTATTTGGCAGCCATAACGTAATTGGGAATCTGTACGTCTTTGTTTTTTCAACTCCCGTTCGACCCCAGAAGGCCCTAGGTCCCCCAGGCATGCGTTCCTATCTACGTCTCAGCGGCCCCTATCGGAATCCAGAGTTTCGAGAAGATCAGAGAAACTTCATTTTCCACCCAAAAAAATCTATAAGGCATACCCCTTTGTGTTTTTTGGAGGGACATTTTCAAGTTTCTCCAATCTTCTCGGAACTTTGGATTCCGATAGGGGGTGCTGTGAGGTAGAGAGGAGCGTTGGTTTGGGGGCCCTGGAGCCTTCCATAGCTGAACGGGAGCCCCAAACATTAAAAAGGTCAATTTTCAAATTTATGCTGTGGCTCCAAATAACAGGTCCACGGGACTGCCTTTTCTATGCAAATTAAGCACTCAAATCACCTGAAAGTTAGATGAGTGTGTTTGTTTGAGTGTGCCCTGTACAGTAGAGGTGTTTTGATCCATAAAATGTGTATTAAATGTGAAATATCATCTATGAACACTATGTCCAGGAGATTAGTTATTTGGCAGCCATTACGTAATTGGGAATCTGTACGTCTTTGTTTTTTCAACTCCCGTTCGACCCCAGAAGGCCCTAGGTCCCCCAGGCATGCGTTCCTATCTACGTCTCAGCGGCCCCTATCGGAATCCAGAGTTTCGAGAAGATCCGAGAAACTTCATTTTCCACCCAAAAAAATCTATAAGGCATACCCCTTTGTGTTTTTTGTAGGGACATTTTCAAGTTTCTCCAATCTTCTCAGAACTTTGGATTCCGATAGGGGGTGCTGTGAGGTAGAGAGGAGCATTGGTTTGGGGGCCCTGGAGCCTTCCATAGCTGAACGGGAGCCCCAAACATTAAAAAGGTCAATTTTCAAATTTATGCTGTGGCTTGAAATAATAGGTCCACGGGACTGCCTTTTCTATGCAAATTAAGCACTCAAATCACCTGAAAGTTAGATGAGTGTGTTTGTTTGAGTGTGCCCTGTACAGTAGAGGTGTTTTGATCCATAAAATGTGTATTAAATGTGAAATATCATCTATGAACACTATGTCCAGGAGATTAGTTATTTGGCAGCCATTACGTAATTGGAAATCTGTACGTCTTTGTTTTTTCAACTCCCGTTCGACCCCAGAAGGCCCTAGGTCCCCCAGGCATGCGTTCCTATCTACGTCTCAGCGGCCCCTATCGGAATCCAGAGTTTCGAGAAGATCAGAGAAACTTCATTTTCCACCCAAAAAAATCTATAAGGCATACCCCCTTTGTGTTTTTTGTAGGGACATTTTCAAGTTTCTCCAATCTTCTCAGAACTTTGGATTCCGATAGGGGGTGCTGTGAGGTAGAGAGGAGCGTTGGTTTGGGGGCCCTGGAGCCTTCCATAGCTGAACGGGAGCCCCAAACATTAAAAAGGTCAATTTTCAAATTTATGCTGTGGCCCCAAATAACAGGTCCACGGGACTGCCTTTTCTATGCAAATTAAGCACTCAAATCACCTGAAAGTTAGATGAGTGTGTTTGTTTGAGTATGCCCTGTACAGTAGAGGTGTTTTGATCCATAAAATGTATATTATATGTAAAATATCATCTATGAACACTATGTCCAGGAGATTAGTTATTTGGCAGCCATTACGTAATTGGGAATCTGTACGTCTTTGTTTTTTCAACTCCCGTTCGACCCCAGAAGGCCCTAGGTCCCCCAGGCATGCGTTCCTATCTACGTCTCAGCGGCCCCTATCGGAATCCAGAGTTTCGAGAAGATCAGAGAAACTTCATTTTCCACCCAAAAAAAATCTATAAGGCATACCCCTTTGTGTTTTTTGGAGGGACATTTTCAAGTTTCTCCAATCTTCTCGGAACTTTGGATTCCGATAGGGGGTGCTGTGAGGTAGAGAGGAGCGTTGGTTTGGGGGCCCTGGAGCCTTCCATAGCTCAACGGGAGCCCCAAACATTAAAAAGGTCAATTTTCAAATTTATGCTGTGGCCCCAAATAACAGGTCCACGGGACTGCCTTTTCTATGCAAATTAAAAACTCAAATCACCTGAAAGTTAGATGAGTGTGTTTGTTTGAGTATGCCCTTTACAGTAGAGATGTTTTGATCCATAAAATGTATATTAAATGTGAAATATCATCTATGAACACTATGTCCAGGAGATTAGTTATTTGGCAGCCATAACGTAATTGGGAATCTGTACGTCTTTGTTTTTTCAACTCCCGTTCGACCCCAGAAGGCCCTAGGTCCCCCAGGCATGCGTTCCTATTTACGTCTCAGCGGCCCCTATCGGAATCCAGAGTTTCGAGAAGATCAGAGAAACTTCATTTTCCACCCAAAAAAATCTATAAGGCATACCCCTTTGTGTTTTTTGGAGGGACATTTTCAAGTTTCTCTAATCTTCTCGGAACTTTGGATTCCGATAGGGGGTGCTGTGAGGTAGAGAGGAGCGTTGGTTTGGGGGCCCTGGAGCCTTCCATAGCTGAACGGGAGCCCCAAACATTAAAAAGGTCAATTTTCAAATTTATGCTGTGGCTCCAAATAACAGGTCCACGGGACTGCCTTTTCTATGCAAATTAAGCACTCAAATCACCTGAAAGTTAGATGAGTGTGTTTGTTTGAGTGTGCCCTGTACAGTAGAGGTGTTTTGATCCATAAAATGTGTATTAAATGTGAAATATCATCTATGAACACTATGTCCAGGAGATTAGTTATTTGGCAGCCATTACGTAATTGGGAATCTGTACGTCTTTGTTTTTTCAACTCCCGTTCGACCCCAGAAGGCCCTAGGTCCCCCAGGCATGCGTTCCTATCTACGTCTCAGCGGCCCCTATCGGAATCCAGAGTTTCGAGAAGATCCGAGAAACTTCATTTTCCACCCAAAAAAATCTATAAGGCATACCCCTTTGTGTTTTTTGTAGGGACATTTTCAAGTTTCTCCAATCTTCTCAGAACTTTGGATTCCGATAGGGGGTGCTGTGAGGTAGAGAGGAGCGTTGGTTTGGGGGCCCTGGAGCCTTCCATAGCTGAACGGGAGCCCCAAACATTAAAAAGGTCAATTTTCAAATTTATGCTGTGGCTCCAAATAACAGGTCCACGGGACTGCCTTTTCTATGCAAATTAAGCACTCAAATCACCTGAAAGTTAGATGAGTGTGTTTGTTTGAGTGTGCCCTGTACAGTAGAGGTGTTTTGATCCATAAAATGTGTATTAAATGTGAAATATCATCTATGAACACTATGTCCAGGAGATTAGTTATTTGGCAGCCATTACGTAATTGGGAATCTGTACGTCTTTGTTTTTTCAACTCCCGTTCGACCCCAGAAGGCCCTAGGTCCCCCAGGCATGCGTTCCTATCTACGTCTCAGCGGCCCCTATCGGAATCCAGAGTTTCGAGAAGATCCGAGAAACTTCATTTTCCACCCAAAAAAATCTATAAGGCATACCCCTTTGTGTTTTTTGTAGGGACATTTTCAAGTTTCTCCAATCTTCTCAGAACTTTGGATTCCGATAGGGGGTGCTGTGAGGTAGAGAGGAGCGTTGGTTTGGGGGCCCTGGAGCCTTCCATAGCTGAACGGGAGCCCCAAACATTAAAAAGGTCAATTTTCAAATTTATGCTGTGGCCCCAAATAACAGGTCCACAGGACTGCCTTTTCTATGCAAATTAAGCACTCAAATCACCTGAAAGTTAGATGAGTGTGTTTGTTTGAGTGTGCCCTGTACAGTAGAGGTGTTTTGATCCATAAAATGTGTATTAAATGTGAAATATCATCTATGAACACTATGTCCAGGAGATTAGTTATTTGGCAGCCATTACGTAATTGGGAATCTGTACGTCTTTGTTTTTTCAACTCCCGTTCGACCCCAGAAGGCCCTAGGTCCCCCAGGCATGCGTTCCTATCTACGTCTCAGCGGCCCCTATCGGAATCCAGAGTTTCGAGAAGATCCGAGAAACTTCATTTTCCACCCAAAAAAATCTATAAGGCATACCCCTTTGTGTTTTTTGTAGGGACATTTTCAAGTTTCTCCAATCTTCTCAGAACTTTGGATTCCGATAGGGGGTGCTGTGAGGTAGAGAGGAGCGTTGGTTTGGGGGCCCTGGAGCCTTCCATAGCTGAACGGGAGCCCCAAACATTAAAAAGGTCAATTTTCAAATTTATGCTGTGGCCCCAAATAACAGGTCCACAGGACTGCCTTTTCTATGCAAATTAAGCACTCAAATCACCTGAAAGTTAGATGAGTGTGTTTGTTTGAGTGTGCCCTGTACAGTAGAGGTGTTTGGATCCATAAAATGTATATTAAATGTGAAATATCATCTATGAACACTATGTCCAGGAGATTAGTTATTTGGCAGGCATTACGTAATTGGGAATCTGTACGTCTTTGTTTTTTCAACTCCCGTTCGACCCCAGAAGGCCCTAGGTCCACCAGGCATGCGCTCCTATCTACGTCTCAGCGGCCCCTATCGGAATCCAGAGTTTCGAGAAGATCAGAGAAACTTCATTTTCCACCCCAAAAAATCTATAAGGCATACCCCTTTGTGTTTTTTGGAGGGACATTTTCAAGTTTCTCCAATCTTCTTGGAACTTTGGATTCCGATAGGGGGTGCTGCGAGGTAGAGAGGAGCGTTGGTTTGGGGGCCCTGGAGCCTTCCATAGCTGAACGGGAGCCCCAAAAATAGAAACGTCCATTTTCAAATTTATGCTGTGGCCACAAATAACGGGTCCCCGGGACTGCCTTTTCTATGCAAATTAAGCACTCAAATCACCTGAAAGTTAGATGAGTGTGTTTGTTTGAGTGTGCCCTGTACAGTAGAGGTGTTTTGATCCATAAAATGTGTATTAAATGTGAAATATCATCTATGAACACTATGTCCAGGAGATTAGTTATTTGGCAGCCATTACGTAATTAGGAATCTGTACGTCTTTGTTTTTTCAACTCCCGTTCGACCCCAGAAGGCCCTAGGTCCCCCAGGCATGCGTTCCTATCTACGTCTCAGCGGCCCCTATCGGAATCCAGAGTTTCGAGAAGATCAGAGAAACTTCATTTTCCACCCAAAAAAATCTATAAGGCATACCCCTTTGTGTTTTTTGGAGGGACATTTTCAAGTTTCTCCAATCTTCTCGGAACTTTGGATTCCGATAGGGGGTGCTGTGAGGTAGAGAGGAGCGTTGGTTTGGGGGCCCTGGAGCCTTCCATAGCTGAAAGGGAGCCCCAAACATTAAAAAGGTCAATTTTCAAATTTATGCTGTGGCCCCAAATAACAGGTCCACAGGACTGCCTTTTCTATGCAAATTAAGCACTCAAATCACCTGAAAGTTAGATGAGTGTGTTTGTTTGAGTATGCCCTGTACAGTAGAGGTGTTTTGATCCATAAAATGTATATTAAATGTGAAATATCATCTATGAACACTATGTCCAGGAGATTAGTTATTTGGCAGGCATTACGTAATTGGGAATCTGTACGTCTTTGTTTTTTCAACTCCCGTTCGACCCCAGAAGGCCCTAGGTCCACCAGGCATGCGCTCCTATCTACGTCTCAGCGGCCCCTATCGGAATCCAGAGTTTCGAGAAGATCAGAGAAACTTCATTTTCCACCCAAAAAAATCTATAAGGCATACCCCTTTGTGTTTTTTGGAGGGACATTTTCAAGTTTCTCCAATCTTCTTGGAACTTTGGATTCCGATAGGGGGTGCTGCGAGGTAGAGAGGAGCGTTGGTTTGGGGGCCCTGGAGCCTTCCATAGCTGAACGGGAGCCCCAAAAATAGAAACGTCCATTTTCAAATTTATGCTGTGGCCACAAATAACGGGTCCCCGGGACTGCCTTTTCTATGCAAATTAAGCACTCAAATCACCTGAAAGTTAGATGAGTGTGTTTGTTTGAGTGTGCCCTGTACAGTAGAGGTGTTTTGATCCATAAAATGAATATTATATGTAAAATATCATCTATGAACACTATGTCCAGGAGATCAGTTATTTGGCAGCCATTACGTAATTGGGAATCTGTACGTCTTTGTTTTTTCAACTCCCGTTCGACCACAGAAGGCCCTAGGTCCCCCAGGCATGCGTTCCTATCTACGTCTCAGCGGCCCCTATTGGAATCCAGAGTTTCGAGAAGATCAGAGAAACTTCATTTTCCACCCAAAAAAAATCTATAAGGCATACATACCCCTTTGTGTTTTTTGGAGGGACATTTTCAAGTTTCTCCAATCTTCTCGGAACTTTGGATTCCGATAGGGGGTGCTGTGAGGTAGAGAGGAGCGTTGGTTTGGGGGCCCTGGAGCCTTCCATAGCTCAACGGGAGCCCCAAACATTAAAAAGGTCAATTTTCAAATTTATGCTGTGGCCCCAAATAACAGGTCCACGGGACTGCCTTTTCTATGCAAATTAAGCACTCAAATCACCTGAAAGTTAGATGAGTGTGTTTGTTTGAGTATGCCCTGTACAGTAGAGGTGTTTTGATCCATAAAATGTATATTAAATGTAAAATATCATCTATGAACACTATGTCCAGGAGATTAGTTATTTGGCAGCCATTACGTAATTGGGAATCTGTACGTCTTTGTTTTTTCAACTCCCGTTCGAACCCAGAAGGCCCTAGGTCCACCAGGCATGTGCTCCTATCTACGTCTCAGCGGCCCCTATCGGAATCCAGAGTTTCGAGAAGATCCGAGAAACTTCATTTTCCACCCAAAAAAATCTATAAGGCATACCCCTTTGTGTTTTTTGTAGGGACATTTTCAAGTTTCTCCAATCTTCTCAGAACTTTGGATTCCGATAGGGGGTGCTGTGAGGTAGAGAGGAGCGTTGGTTTGGGGGCCCTGGAGCCTTCCATAGCTGAACGGGAGCCCCAAAAATAGAAACGTCCATTTTCAAATTTATGCTGTGGCCACAAATAACGGGTCCCCGGGACTGCCTTTTCTATGCAAATTAAGCACTCAAATCACCTGAAAGTTAGATGAATGTGTTTGTTTGAGTGTGCCCTGTACAGTAGAGGTGTTTTGATCCATAAAATGTGTATTAAATGTGAAATATCATCTATGAACACTATGTCCAGGAGATTAGTTATTTGGCAGCCATTACGTAATTAGGAATCTGTACGTCTTTGTTTTTTCAACTCCCGTTCGACCCCAGAAGGCCCTAGGTCCCCCAGGCATGCGTTCCTATCTACGTCTCAGCGGCCCCTATCGGAATCCAGAGTTTCGAGAAGATCAGAGAAACTTCATTTTCCACCCAAAAAAATCTATAAGGCATACCCCTTTGTGTTTTTTGGAGGGACATTTTCAAGTTTCTCCAATCTTCTCGGAACTTTGGATTCCGATAGGGGGTGCTGTGAGGTAGAGAGGAGCGTTGGTTTGGGGGCCCTGGAGCCTTCCATAGCTGAAAGGGAGCCCCAAACATTAAAAAGGTCAATTTTCAAATTTATGCTGTGGCCCCAAATAACAGGTCCACAGGACTGCCTTTTCTATGCAAATTAAGCACTCAAATCACCTGAAAGTTAGATGAGTGTGTTTGTTTGAGTATGCCCTGTACAGTAGAGGTGTTTTGATCCATAAAATGTATATTAAATGTGAAATATCATCTATGAACACTATGTCCAGGAGATTAGTTATTTGGCAGGCATTACGTAATTGGGAATCTGTACGTCTTTGTTTTTTCAACTCCCGTTCGACCCCAGAAGGCCCTAGGTCCACCAGGCATGCGCTCCTATCTACGTCTCAGCGGCCCCTATCGGAATCCAGAGTTTCGAGAAGATCAGAGAAACTTCATTTTCCACCCAAAAAAATCTATAAGGCATACCCCTTTGTGTTTTTTGGAGGGACATTTTCAAGTTTCTCCAATCTTCTTGGAACTTTGGATTCCGATAGGGGGTGCTGCGAGGTAGAGAGGAGCGTTGGTTTGGGGGCCCTGGAGCCTTCCATAGCTGAACGGGAGCCCCAAAAATAGAAACGTCCATTTTCAAATTTATGCTGTGGCCACAAATAACGGGTCCCCGGGACTGCCTTTTC
The DNA here is from genome assembly GCF_024679245.1 of Pseudorasbora parva. Lineage (NCBI taxonomy): Eukaryota > Metazoa > Chordata > Actinopteri > Cypriniformes > Gobionidae > Pseudorasbora > Pseudorasbora parva. Next base: position 5,844,754 of record NC_090191.1, read on the forward strand.
TATGCAAATTAAGCACTCAAATCACCTGAAAGTTAGATGAGTGTGTTTGTTTGAGTGTGCCCTGTACAGTAGAGGTGTTTTGATCCATAAAATGAATATTATATGTAAAATATCATCTATGAACACTATGTCCAGGAGATCAGTTATTTGGCAGCCATTACGTAATTGGGAATCTGTACGTCTTTGTTTTTTCAACTCCCGTTCGACCACAGAAGGCCCTAGGTCCCCCAGGCATGCGTTCCTATCTACGTCTCAGCGGCCCCTATTGGAATCCAGAGTTTCGAGAAGATCAGAGAAACTTCATTTTCCACCCAAAAAAAATCTATAAGGCATACATACCCCTTTGTGTTTTTTGGAGGGACATTTTCAAGTTTCTCCAATCTTCTCGGAACTTTGGATTCCGATAGGGGGTGCTGTGAGGTAGAGAGGAGCGTTGGTTTGGGGGCCCTGGAGCCTTCCATAGCTCAACGGGAGCCCCAAACATTAAAAAGGTCAATTTTCAAATTTATGCTGTGGCCCCAAATAACAGGTCCACGGGACTGCCTTTTCTATGCAAATTAAGCACTCAAATCACCTGAAAGTTAGATGAGTGTGTTTGTTTGAGTATGCCCTGTACAGTAGAGGTGTTTTGATCCATAAAATGTATATTAAATGTAAAATATCATCTATGAACACTATGTCCAGGAGATTAGTTATTTGGCAGCCATTACGTAATTGGGAATCTGTACGTCTTTGTTTTTTCAACTCCCGTTCGAACCCAGAAGGCCCTAGGTCCACCAGGCATGTGCTCCTATCTACGTCTCAGCGGCCCCTATCGGAATCCAGAGTTTCGAGAAGATCCGAGAAACTTCATTTTCCACCCAAAAAAATCTATAAGGCATACCCCTTTGTGTTTTTTGTAGGGACATTTTCAAGTTTCTCCAATCTTCTCAGAACTTTGGATTCCGATAGGGGGTGCTGTGAGGTAGAGAGGAGCGTTGGTTTGGGGGCCCTGGAGCCTTCCATAGCTGAACGGGAGCCCCAAACATTAAAAAGGTCAATTTTCAAATTTATGCTGTGGCCCCAAATAACAGGTCCACAGGACTGCCTTTTCTATGCAAATTAAGCACTCAAATCACCTGAAAGTTAGATGAGTGTGTTTGTTTGAGTGTGCCCTGTACAGTAGAGGTGTTTTGATCCATAAAATGTATATTAAATGTGAAATATCATCTATGAACACTATGTCCAGGAGATTAGTTATTTGGCAGGCATTACGTAATTGGGAATCTGTACGTCTTTGTTTTTTCAACTCCCGTTCGACCCCAGAAGGCCCTAGGTCCACCAGGCATGCGCTCCTATCTACGTCTCAGCGGCCCCTATCGGAATCCAGAGTTTCGAGAAGATCAGAGAAACTTCATTTTCCACCCAAAAAAATCTATAAGGCATACCCCTTTGTGTTTTTTGGAGGGACATTTTCAAGTTTCTCCAATCTTCTTGGAACTTTGGATTCCGATAGGGGGTGCTGCGAGGTAGAGAGGAGCGTTGATTTGGGGGCCCTGGAGCCTTCCATAGCTGAACGGGAGCCCCAAACATTAAAAAGGTCAATTTTCAAATTTATGCTGTGGCCCCAAATAACAGGTCCACAGGACTGCCTTTTCTATGCAAATTAAGCACTCAAATCACCTGAAAGTTAGATGAGTGTGTTTGTTTGAGTGTGCCCTGTACAGTAGAGGTGTTTTGATCCATAAAATGTATATTATATGTAAAATATCATCTATGAACACTATGTCCAGGAGATTAGTTATTTGGCAGGCATTACGTAATTGGGAATCTGTACGTCTTTGTTTTTTCAACTCCCGTTCGACCCCAGAAGGCCCTAGGTCCCCCAGGCATGCGTTCCTATCTACGTCTCAGCGGCCCCTATCGGAATCCAGAGTTTCGAGAAGATCAGAGAAACTTCATTTTCCACCCAAAAAAAATCTATAAGGCATACCCCTTTGTGTTTTTTGGAGGGACATTTTCAAGTTTCTCCAATCTTCTCGGAACTTTGGATTCCGATAGGGGGTGCTGTGAGGTAGAGAGGAGCGTTGGTTTGGGGGCCCTGGAGCCTTCCATAGCTCAACGGGAGCCCCAAACATTAAAAAGGTCAATTTTCAAATTTATGCTGTGGCCCCAAATAACAGGTCCACGGGACTGCCTTTTCTATGCAAATTAAGCACTCAAATCACCTGAAAGTTAGATGAGTGTGTTTGTTTAAGTATGCCCTGTACAGTAGAGGTGTTTTGATCCATAAAATGTATATTAAATGTAAAATATCATCTATGAACACTATGTCCAGGAGATTAGTTATTTGGCAGCCATTACGTAATTGGGAATCTGTACGTCTTTGTTTTTTCAACTCCCGTTCGAACCCAGAAGGCCCTAGGTCCACCAGGCATGTGCTCCTATCTACGTCTCAGCGGCCCCTATCGGAATCCAGAGTTTCGAGAAGATCAGAGAAACTTCATTTTCCACCCCAAAAAATCTATAAGGCATACGCCTTTGTGTTTTTTGGAGGGACATTTTCAAGTTTCTCCAATCTTCTCGGAACTTTGGATTCCGATAGGGGGTGCTGTGAGGTAGAGAGGAGCGTTGGTTTGGGGGCCCTGGAGCCTTCCATAGCTGAACGGGAGCCCCAAACATTAAAAAGGTCAATTTTCAAATTTATGCTGTGGCCCCAAATAACAGGTCCACGGGACTGCCTTTTCTATGCAAATTAAAAACTCAAATCACCTGAAAGTTAGATGAGTGTGTTTGTTTGAGTATGCCCTTTACAGTAGAGATGTTTTGATCCATAAAATGTATATTAAATGTGAAATATCATCTATGAACACTATGTCCAGGAGATTAGTTATTTGGCAGCCATAACGTAATTGGGAATCTGTACGTCTTTGTTTTTTCAACTCCCGTTCGACCCCAGAAGGCCCTAGGTCCCCCAGGCATGCGTTCCTATCTACGTCTCAGCGGCCCCTATCGGAATCCAGAGTTTCGAGAAGATCAGAGAAACTTCATTTTCCACCCAAAAAAATCTATAAGGCATACCCCTTTGTGTTTTTTGGAGGGACATTTTCAAGTTTCTCCAATCTTCTCGGAACTTTGGATTCCGATAGGGGGTGCTGTGAGGTAGAGAGGAGCGTTGGTTTGGGGGCCCTGGAGCCTTCCATAGCTGAACGGGAGCCCCAAACATTAAAAAGGTCAATTTTCAAATTTATGCTGTGGCTCCAAATAACAGGTCCACGGGACTGCCTTTTCTATGCAAATTAAGCACTCAAATCACCTGAAAGTTAGATGAGTGTGTTTGTTTGAGTGTGCCCTGTACAGTAGAGGTGTTTTGATCCATAAAATGTGTATTAAATGTGAAATATCATCTATGAACACTATGTCCAGGAGATTAGTTATTTGGCAGCCATTACGTAATTGGGAATCTGTACGTCTTTGTTTTTTCAACTCCCGTTCGACCCCAGAAGGCCCTAGGTCCCCCAGGCATGCGTTCCTATCTACGTCTCAGCGGCCCCTATCGGAATCCAGAGTTTCGAGAAGATCCGAGAAACTTCATTTTCCACCCAAAAAAATCTATAAGGCATACCCCTTTGTGTTTTTTGTAGGGACATTTTCAAGTTTCTCCAATCTTCTCAGAACTTTGGATTCCGATAGGGGGTGCTGTGAGGTAGAGAGGAGCATTGGTTTGGGGGCCCTGGAGCCTTCCATAGCTGAACGGGAGCCCCAAACATTAAAAAGGTCAATTTTCAAATTTATGCTGTGGCTTGAAATAATAGGTCCACGGGACTGCCTTTTCTATGCAAATTAAGCACTCAAATCACCTGAAAGTTAGATGAGTGTGTTTGTTTGAGTGTGCCCTGTACAGTAGAGGTGTTTTGATCCATAAAATGTGTATTAAATGTGAAATATCATCTATGAACACTATGTCCAGGAGATTAGTTATTTGGCAGCCATTACGTAATTGGAAATCTGTACGTCTTTGTTTTTTCAACTCCCGTTCGACCCCAGAAGGCCCTAGGTCCCCCAGGCATGCGTTCCTATCTACGTCTCAGCGGCCCCTATCGGAATCCAGAGTTTCGAGAAGATCAGAGAAACTTCATTTTCCACCCAAAAAAATCTATAAGGCATACCCCCTTTGTGTTTTTTGTAGGGACATTTTCAAGTTTCTCCAATCTTCTCAGAACTTTGGATTCCGATAGGGGGTGCTGTGAGGTAGAGAGGAGCGTTGGTTTGGGGGCCCTGGAGCCTTCCATAGCTGAACGGGAGCCCCAAACATTAAAAAGGTCAATTTTCAAATTTATGCTGTGGCCCCAAATAACAGGTCCACAGGACTGCCTTTTCTATGCAAATTAAGCACTCAAATCACCTGAAAGTTAGATGAGTGTGTTTGTTTGAGTGTGCCCTGTACAGTAGAGGTGTTTTGATCCATAAAATGTATATTATATGTAAAATATCATCTATGAACACTATGTCCAGGAGATTAGTTATTTGGCAGCCATTACGTAATTGGGAATCTGTACGTCTTTGTTTTTTCAACTCCCGTTCGACCACAGAAGGCCCTAGGTCCCCCAGGCATGCGTTCCTATCTACGTCTCAGCGGCCCCTATCGGAATCCAGAGTTTCGAGAAGATCCGAGAAACTTCATTTTCCACCCAAAAAAATCTATAAGGCATACCCCTTTGTGTTTTTTGGAGGGACATTTTCAAGTTTCTCCAATCTTCTTGGAACTTTGGATTCCGATAGGGGGTGCTGCGAGGTAGAGAGGAGCGTTGATTTGGGGGCCCTGGAGCCTTCCATAGCTGAACGGGAGCCCCAAACATTAAAAAGGTCAATTTTCAAATTTATGCTGTGGCCCCAAATAACAGGTCCACAGGACTGCCTTTTCTATGCAAATTAAGCACTCAAATCACCTGAAAGTTAGATGAGTGTGTTTGTTTGAGTGTGCCCTGTACAGTAGAGGTGTTTTGATCCATAAAATGTATATTATATGTAAAATATCATCTATGAACACTATGTCCAGGAGATTAGTTATTTGGCAGGCATTACGTAATTGGGAATCTGTACGTCTTTGTTTTTTCAACTCCCGTTCGACCCCAGAAGGCCCTAGGTCCACCAGGCATGCGCTCCTATCTACGTCTCAGCGGCCCCTATCGGAATCCAGAGTTTCGAGAAGATCAGAGAAACTTCATTTTCCACCCAAAAAAATCTATAAGGCATACCCCTTTGTGTTTTTTGGAGGGACATTTTCAAGTTTCTCCAATCTTCTCGGAACTTTGGATTCCGATAGGGAGTGGTGTGAGGTAGAGAGGAGCGTTGGTTTGGGGGCCCTGGAGCCTTCCATAGCTGAACGGGAGCCCCAAACATTAAAAAGGTCAATTTTCAAATTTATGCTGTGGCCCCAAATAACAGGTCCACGGGACTGCCTTTTCTATGCAAATTAAGCACTCAAATCACCTGAAAGTTAGATGAGTGTGTTTGTTTGAGTATGCCCTGTACAGTAGAGGTGTTTTGATCCATAAAATGTATATTATATGTAAAATATCATCTATGAACACTATGTCCAGGAGATTAGTTATTTGGCAGCCATTACGTAATTGGGAATCTGTACGTCTTTGTTTTTTCAACTCCCGTTCGACCCCAGAAGGCCCTAGGTCCCCCAGGCATGCGTTCCTATCTACGTCTCAGCGGCCCCTATTGGAATCCAGAGTTTCGAGAAGATCAGAGAAACTTCATTTTCCACCCAAAAAAAATCTATAAGGCATACCCCTTTGTGTTTTTTGGAGGGACATTTTCAAGTTTCTCCAATCTTCTCGGAACTTTGGATTCCGATAGGGGGTGCTGTGAGGTAGAGAGGAGCGTTGGTTTGGGGGCCCTGGAGCCTTCCATAGCTCAACGGGAGCCCCAAACATTAAAAAGGTCAATTTTCAAATTTATGCTGTGGCCCCAAATAACAGGTCCACGGGACTGCCTTTTCTATGCAAATTAAGCACTCAAATCACCTGAAAGTTAGATGAGTGTGTTTGTTTGAGTATGCCCTGTACAGTAGAAGTGTTTTGATCCATAAAATGTATATTAAATGTAAAATATCATCTATGAACACTATGTCCAGGAGATTAGTTATTTGGCAGCCATTACGTAATTGGGAATCTGTACGTCTTTGTTTTTTCAACTCCCGTTCGACCACAGAAGGCCCTAGGTCCCCCAGGCATGCGTTCCTATCTACGTCTCAGCGGCCCCTATTGGAATCCAGAGTTTCGAGAAGATCAGAGAAACTTCATTTTCCACCCAAAAAAAATCTATAAGGCATACATACCCCTTTGTGTTTTTTGGAGGGACATTTTCAAGTTTCTCCAATCTTCTCGGAACTTTGGATTCCGATAGGGGGTGCTGTGAGGTAGAGAGGAGCGTTGGTTTGGGGGCCCTGGAGCCTTCCATAGCTCAACGGGAGCCCCAAACATTAAAAAGGTCAATTTTCAAATTTATGCTGTGGCCCCAAATAACAGGTCCACGGGACTGCCTTTTCTATGCAAATTAAGCACTCAAATCACCTGAAAGTTAGATGAGTGTGTTTGTTTGAGTATGCCCTGTACAGTAGAGGTGTTTTGATCCATAAAATGTATATTAAATGTAAAATATCATCTATGAACACTATGTCCAGGAGATTAGTTATTTGGCAGCCATTACGTAATTGGGAATCTGTACGTCTTTGTTTTTTCAACTCCCGTTCGAACCCAGAAGGCCCTAGGTCCACCAGGCATGTGCTCCTATCTACGTCTCAGCGGCCCCTATCGGAATCCAGAGTTTCGAGAAGATCCGAGAAACTTCATTTTCCACCCAAAAAAATCTATAAGGCATACCCCTTTGTGTTTTTTGTAGGGACATTTTCAAGTTTCTCCAATCTTCTCAGAACTTTGGATTCCGATAGGGGGTGCTGTGAGGTAGAGAGGAGCGTTGGTTTGGGGGCCCTGGAGCCTTCCATAGCTGAACGGGAGCCCCAAACATTAAAAAGGTCAATTTTCAAATTTATGCTGTGGCCCCAAATAACAGGTCCACAGGACTGCCTTTTCTATGCAAATTAAGCACTCAAATCACCTGAAAGTTAGATGAGTGTGTTTGTTTGAGTGTGCCCTGTACAGTAGAGGTGTTTTGATCCATAAAATGTATATTAAATGTGAAATATCATCTATGAACACTATGTCCAGGAGATTAGTTATTTGGCAGGCATTACGTAATTGGGAATCTGTACGTCTTTGTTTTTTCAACTCCCGTTCGACCCCAGAAGGCCCTAGGTCCACCAGGCATGCGCTCCTATCTACGTCTCAGCGGCCCCTATCGGAATCCAGAGTTTCGAGAAGATCAGAGAAACTTCATTTTCCACCCAAAAAAATCTATAAGGCATACCCCTTTGTGTTTTTTGGAGGGACATTTTCAAGTTTCTCCAATCTTCTTGGAACTTTGGATTCCGATAGGGGGTGCTGCGAGGTAGAGAGGAGCGTTGATTTGGGGGCCCTGGAGCCTTCCATAGCTGAACGGGAGCCCCAAACATTAAAAAGGTCAATTTTCAAATTTATGCTGTGGCCCCAAATAACAGGTCCACAGGACTGCCTTTTCTATGCAAATTAAGCACTCAAATCACCTGAAAGTTAGATGAGTGTGTTTGTTTGAGTGTGCCCTGTACAGTAGAGGTGTTTTGATCCATAAAATGTATATTATATGTAAAATATCATCTATGAACACTATGTCCAGGAGATTAGTTATTTGGCAGGCATTACGTAATTGGGAATCTGTACGTCTTTGTTTTTTCAACTCCCGTTCGACCCCAGAAGGCCCTAGGTCCACCAGGCATGCGCTCCTATCTACGTCTCAGCGGCCCCTATCGGAATCCAGAGTTTCGAGAAGATCAGAGAAACTTCATTTTCCACCCAAAAAAATCTATAAGGCATACCCCTTTGTGTTTTTTGGAGGGACATTTTCAAGTTTCTCCAATCTTCTCGGAACTTTGGATTCCGATAGGGAGTGGTGTGAGGTAGAGAGGAGCGTTGGTTTGGGGGCCCTGGAGCCTTCCATAGCTGAACGGGAGCCCCAAACATTAAAAAGGTCAATTTTCAAATTTATGCTGTGGCCCCAAATAACAGGTCCACGGGACTGCCTTTTCTATGCAAATTAAGCACTCAAATCACCTGAAAGTTAGATGAGTGTGTTTGTTTGAGTATGCCCTGTACAGTAGAGGTGTTTTGATCCATAAAATGTATATTATATGTAAAATATCATCTATGAACACTATGTCCAGGAGATTAGTTATTTGGCAGCCATTACGTAATTGGGAATCTGTACGTCTTTGTTTTTTCAACTCCCGTTCGACCCCAGAAGGCCCTAGGTCCCCCAGGCATGCGTTCCTATCTACGTCTCAGCGGCCCCTATTGGAATCCAGAGTTTCGAGAAGATCAGAGAAACTTCATTTTCCACCCAAAAAAAATCTATAAGGCATACCCCTTTGTGTTTTTTGGAGGGACATTTTCAAGTTTCTCCAATCTTCTCGGAACTTTGGATTCCGATAGGGGGTGCTGTGAGGTAGAGAGGAGCGTTGGTTTGGGGGCCCTGGAGCCTTCCATAGCTCAACGGGAGCCCCAAACATTAAAAAGGTCAATTTTCAAATTTATGCTGTGGCCCCAAATAACAGGTCCACGGGACTGCCTTTTCTATGCAAATTAAGCACTCAAATCACCTGAAAGTTAGATGAGTGTGTTTGTTTGAGTATGCCCTGTACAGTAGAGGTGTTTTGATCCATAAAATGTATATTAAATGTAAAATATCATCTATGAACACTATGTCCAGGAGATTAGTTATTTGGCAGCCATTACGTAATTGGGAATCTGTACGTCTTTGTTTTTTCAACTCCCGTTCGAACCCAGAAGGCCCTAGGTCCACCAGGCATGTGCTCCTATCTACGTCTCAGCGGCCCCTATCGGAATCCAGAGTTTCGAGAAGATCAGAGAAACTTCATTTTCCACCCCAAAAAATCTATAAGGCATACCCCTTTGTGTTTTTTGGAGGGACATTTTCAAGTTTCTCCAATCTTCTCAGAACTTTGGATTCCGATAGGGGGTGCTGTGAGGTAGAGAGGAGTGTTGGTTTGGGGGCCCTGGAGCCTTCCATAGCTGAACGGGAGCCCCAAACATTAAAAAGGTCAATTTTCAAATTTATGCTGTGGCCCCAAATAACAGGTCCACAGGACTGCCTTTTCTATGCAAATTAAGCACTCAAATCACCTGAAAGTTAGATGAGTGTGTTTGTTTGAGTGTGCCCTGTACAGTAGAGGTGTTTTGATCCATAAAATGTATATTATATGTAAAATATCATCTATGAACACTATGTCCAGGAGATTAGTTATTTGGCAGGCATTACGTAATTGGGAATCTGTACGTCTTTGTTTTTTCAACTCCCGTTCGACCCCAGAAGGCCCTAGGTCCACCAGGCATGCGCTCCTATCTACGTCTCAGCGGCCCCTATCGGAATCCAGAGTTTCGAGAAGATCAGAGAAACTTCATTTTCCACCCAAAAAAATCTATAAGGCATACCCCTTTGTGTTTTTTGGAGGGACATTTTCAAGTTTCTCCAATCTTCTCGGAACTTTGGATTCCGATAGGGAGTGCTGTGAGGTAGAGAGGAGCGTTGGTTTGGGGGCCCTGGAGCCTTCCATAGCTGAACGGGAGCCCCAAACATTAAAAAGGTCAATTTTCAAATTTATGCTGTGGCCCCAAATAACAGGTCCACGGGACTGCCTTTTCTATGCAAATTAAGCACTCAAATCACCTGAAAGTTAGATGAGTGTGTTTGTTTGAGTATGCCCTGTACAGTAGAGGTGTTTTGATCCATAAAATGTATATTATATGTAAAATATCATCTATGAACACTATGTCCAGGAGATTAGTTATTTGGCAGCCATTACGTAATTGGGAATCTGTACGTCTTTGTTTTTTCAACTCCCGTTCGACCACAGAAGGCCCTAGGTCCCCCAGGCATGCGTTCCTATCTACGTCTCAGCGGCCCCTATTGGAATCCAGAGTTTCGAGAAGATCAGAGAAACTTCATTTTCCACCCAAAAAAAAATCTATAATGCATACCCCTTTGTGTTTTTTGGAGGGACATTTTCAAGTTTCTCCAATCTTCTCGGAACTTTGGATTCCGATAGGGGGTGCTGTGAGGTAGAGAGGAGCGTTGGTTTGGGGGCCCTGGAGCCTTCCATAGCTGAACGGGAGCCCCAAACATTAAAAAGGTCAATTTTCAAATTTATGCTGTGGCTTGAAATAATAGGTCCACGGGACTGCCTTTTCTATGCAAATTAAGCACTCAAATCACCTGAAAGTTAGATGAGTGTGTTTGTTTGAGTGTGCCCTGTACAGTAGAGGTGTTTTGATCCATAAAATGTGTATTAAATGTGAAATATCATCTATGAACACTATGTCCAGGAGATTAGTTATTTGGCAGCCATTACGTAATTGGGAATCTGTACGTCTTTGTTTTTTCAACTCCCGTTCGACCCCAGAAGGCCCTAGGTCCCCCAGGCATGCGTTCCTATCTACGTCTCAGCGGCCCCTATCGGAATCCAGAGTTTCGAGAAGATCAGAGAAACTTCATTTTCCACCCAAAAAAATCTATAAGGCATACCCCCTTTGTGTTTTTTGTAGGGACATTTTCAAGTTTCTCCAATCTTCTCAGAACTTTGGATTCCGATAGGGGGTGCTGTGAGGTAGAGAGGAGCGTTGGTTTGGGGGCCCTGGAGCCTTCCATAGCTGAACGGGAGCCCCAAACATTAAAAAGGTCAATTTTCAAATTTATGCTGTGGCCCCAAATAACAGGTCCACAGGACTGCCTTTTCTATGCAAATTAAGCACTCAAATCACCTGAAAGTTAGATGAGTGTGTTTGTTTGAGTGTGCCCTGTACAGTAGAGGTGTTTTGATCCATAAAATGTATATTATATGTAAAATATCATCTATGAACACTATGTCCAGGAGATTAGTTATTTGGCAGGCATTACGTAATTGGGAATCTGTACGTCTTTGTTTTTTCAACTCCCGTTCGACCCCAGAAGGCCCTAGGTCCACCAGGCATGCGCTCCTATCTACGTCTCAGCGGCCCCTATCGGAATCCAGAGTTTCGAGAAGATCAGAGAAACTTCATTTTCCACCCAAAAAAATCTATAAGGCATACCCCTTTGTGTTTTTTGGAGGGACATTTTCAAGTTTCTCCAATCTTCTCGGAACTTTGGATTCCGATAGGGAGTGCTGTGAGGTAGAGAGGAGCGTTGGTTTGGGGGCCCTGGAGCCTTCCATAGCTGAACGGGAGCCCCAAACATTAAAAAGGTCAATTTTCAAATTTATGCTGTGGCCCCAAATAACAGGTCCACGGGACTGCCTTTTCTATGCAAATTAAGCACTCAAATCACCTGAAAGTTAGATGAGTGTGTTTGTTTGAGTATGCCCTGTACAGTAGAGGTGTTTTGATCCATAAAATGTATATTATATGTAAAATATCATCTATGAACACTATGTCCAGGAGATTAGTTATTTGGCAGCCATTACGTAATTGGGAATCTGTACGTCTTTGTTTTTTCAACTCCCGTTCGACCACAGAAGGCCCTAGGTCCCCCAGGCATGCGTTCCTATCTACGTCTCAGCGGCCCCTATTGGAATCCAGAGTTTCGAGAAGATCAGAGAAACTTCATTTTCCACCCAAAAAAAATCTATAATGCATACCCCTTTGTGTTTTTTGGAGGGACATTTTCAAGTTTCTCCAATCTTCTCGGAACTTTGGATTCCGATAGGGGGTGCTGTGAGGTAGAGAGGAGCGTTGGTTTGGGGGCCCTGGAGCCTTCCATAGCTCAACGGGAGCCCCAAACATTAAAAAGGTCAATTTTCAAATTTATGCTGTGGCCCCAAATAACAGGTCCACGGGACTGCCTTTTCTATGCAAATTAAGCACTCAAATCACCTGAAAGTTAGATGAGTGTGTTTGTTTGAGTATGCCCTGTACAGTAGAGGTGTTTTGATCCATAAAATGTATATTAAATGTAAAATATCATCTATGAACACTATGTCCAGGAGATTAGTTATTTGGCAGCCATTACGTAATTGGGAATCTGTACGTCTTTGTTTTTTCAACTCCCGTTCGAACCCAGAAGGCCCTAGGTCCACCAGGCATGTGCTCCTATCTACGTCTCAGCGGCCCCTATCGGAATCCAGAGTTTCGAGAAGATCAGAGAAACTTCATTTTCCACCCCAAAAAATCTATAAGGCATACCCCTTTGTGTTTTTTGGAGGGACATTTTCAAGTTTCTCCAATCTTCTCGGAACTTTGGATTCCGATAGGGGGTGCTGTGAGGTAGAGAGGAGCGTTGGTTTGGGGGCCCTGGAGCCTTCCATAGCTGAACGGGAGCCCCAAACATTAAAAAGGTCAATTTTCAAATTTATGCTGTGGCCCCAAATAACAGGTCCACGGGACTGCCTTTTCTATGCAAATTAAAAACTCAAATCACCTGAAAGTTAGATGAGTGTGTTTGTTTGAGTATGCCCTTTACAGTAGAGGTGTTTTGATCCATAAAATGTATATTAAATGTGAAATATCATCTATGAACACTATGTCCAGGAGATTAGTTATTTGGCAGCCATTACGTAATTGGGAATCTGTACGTCTTTGTTTTTTCAACTCCCGTTCGAACCCAGAAGGCCCTAGGTCCACCAGGCATGTGCTCCTATCTACGTCTCAGCGGCCCCTATCGGAATCCAGAGTTTCGAGAAGATCCGAGAAACTTCATTTTCCACCCAAAAAAATCTATAAGGCATACCCCTTTGTGTTTTTTGGAGGGACATTTTCAAGTTTCTCCAATCTTCTCGGAACTTTGGATTCCGATAGGGGGTGCTGTGAGGTAGAGAGGAGCGTTGGTTTGGGGGCCCTGGAGCCTTCCATAGCTGAACGGGAGCCCCAAACATTAAAAAGGTCAATTTTCAAATTTATGCTGTGGCTCCAAATAACAGGTCCACAGGACTGCCTTTTCTATGCAAATTAAGCACTCAAATCACCTGAAAGTTAGATGAGTGTGTTTGTTTGAGTGTGCCCTGTACAGTAGAGGTGTTTTGATCCATAAAATGTGTATTAAATGTGAAATATCATCTATGAACACTATGTCCAGGAGATTAGTTATTTGGCAGGCATTACGTAATTGGGAATCTGTACGTCTTTGTTTTTTCAACTCCCATTCGACCCCAGAAGGCCCTAGGTCCCCCAGGCATGCGTTCCTATCTACGTCTCAGCGGCCCCTATCGGAATCCAGAGTTTCGAGAAGATCCGAGAAACTTCATTTTCCACCCAAAAAAATCTATAAGGCATACCCCTTTGTGTTTTTTGGAGGGACATTTTCAAGTTTCTCCAATCTTCTTGGAACTTTGGATTCCGATAGGGGGTGCTGCGAGGTAGAGAGGAGCGTTGGTTTGGGGGCCCTGGAGCCTTCCATAGCTGAACGGGAGCCCCAAAAATAGAAACGTCCATTTTCAAATTTATGCTGTGGCCACAAATAACGGGTCCCCGGGACTGCCTTTTCTATGCAAATTAAGCACTCAAATCACCTGAAAGTTAGATGAGTGTGTTTGTTTGAGTGTGCCCTGTACAGTAGAGGTGTTTGATCCATAAAATGTATATTATATGTAAAATATCATCTATGAACACTATGTCCAGGAGATTAGTTATTTGGCAGCCATTACGTAATTGGGAATCTGTACGTCTTTGTTTTTTCAACTCCCGTTCGAACCCAGAAGGCCCTAGGTCCACCAGGCATGTGCTCCTATCTACGTCTCAGCGGCCCCTATCGGAATCCAGAGTTTCGAGAAGATCAGAGAAACTTCATTTTCCACCCCAAAAAATCTATAAGGCATACCCCTTTGTGTTTTTTGGAGGGACATTTTCAAGTTTCTCCAATCTTCTCGGAACTTTGGATTCCGATAGGGGGTGCTGTGAGGTAGAGAGGAGCGTTGGTTTGGGGGCCCTGGAGCCTTCCATAGCTGAACGGGAGCCCCAAACATTAAAAAGGTCAATTTTCAAATTTATGCTGTGGCCCCAAATAACAGGTCCACGGGACTGCCTTTTCTATGCAAATTAAAAACTCAAATCACCTGAAAGTTAGATGAGTGTGTTTGTTTGAGTATGCCCTTTACAGTAGAGGTGTTTTGATCCATAAAATGTATATTAAATGTGAAATATCATCTATGAACACTATGTCCAGGAGATTAGTTATTTGGCAGCCATAACGTAATTGGGAATCTGTACGTCTTTGTTTTTTCAACTCCCGTTCGACCCCAGAAGGCCCTAGGTCCCCCAGGCATGCGTTCCTATCTACGTCTCAGCGGCCCCTATCGGAATCCAGAGTTTCGAGAAGATCAGAGAAACTTCATTTTCCACCCAAAAAAATCTATAAGGCATACCCCTTTGTGTTTTTTGGAGGGACATTTTCAAGTTTCTCTAATCTTCTCGGAACTTTGGATTCCGATAGGGGGTGCTGTGAGGTAGAGAGGAGCGTTGGTTTGGGGGCCCTGGAGCCTTCCATAGCTGAACGGGAGCCCCAAACATTAAAAAGGTCAATTTTCAAATTTATGCTGTGGCTCCAAATAACAGGTCCACGGGACTGCCTTTTCTATGCAAATTAAGCACTCAAATCACCTGAAAGTTAGATGAGTGTGTTTGTTTGAGTGTGCCCTGTACAGTAGAGGTGTTTTGATCCATAAAATGTGTATTAAATGTGAAATATCATCTATGAACACTATGTCCAGGAGATTAGTTATTTGGCAGCCATTACGTAATTGGGAATCTGTACGTCTTTGTTTTTTCAACTCCCGTTCGACCCCAGAAGGCCCTAGGTCCCCCAGGCATGCGTTCCTATCTACGTCTCAGCGGCCCCTATCGGAATCCAGAGTTTCGAGAAGATCCGAGAAACTTCATTTTCCACCCAAAAAAATCTATAAGGCATACCCCTTTGTGTTTTTTGTAGGGACATTTTCAAGTTTCTCCAATCTTCTCAGAACTTTGGATTCCGATAGGGGGTGCTGTGAGGTAGAGAGGAGCGTTGGTTTGGGGGCCCTGGAGCCTTCCATAGCTGAACGGGAGCCCCAAACATTAAAAAGGTCAATTTTCAAATTTATGCTGTGGCTCCAAATAACAGGTCCACGGGACTGCCTTTTCTATGCAAATTAAGCACTCAAATCACCTGAAAGTTAGATGAGTGTGTTTGTTTGAGTGTGCCCTGTACAGTAGAGGTGTTTTGATCCATAAAATGTGTATTAAATGTGAAATATCATCTATGAACACTATGTCCAGGAGATTAGTTATTTGGCAGCCATTACGTAATTGGGAATCTGTACGTCTTTGTTTTTTCAACTCCCGTTCGACCCCAGAAGGCCCTAGGTCCCCCAGGCATGCGTTCCTATCTACGTCTCAGCGGCCCCTATCGGAATCCAGAGTTTCGAGAAGATCCGAGAAACTTCATTTTCCACCCAAAAAAATCTATAAGGCATACCCCTTTGTGTTTTTTGTAGGGACATTTTCAAGTTTCTCCAATCTTCTCAGAACTTTGGATTCCGATAGGGGGTGCTGTGAGGTAGAGAGGAGCGTTGGTTTGGGGGCCCTGGAGCCTTCCATAGCTGAACGGGAGCCCCAAACATTAAAAAGGTCAATTTTCAAATTTATGCTGTGGCCCCAAATAACAGGTCCACAGGACTGCCTTTTCTATGCAAATTAAGCACTCAAATCACCTGAAAGTTAGATGAGTGTGTTTGTTTGAGTGTGCCCTGTACAGTAGAGGTGTTTGGATCCATAAAATGTATATTAAATGTGAAATATCATCTATGAACACTATGTCCAGGAGATTAGTTATTTGGCAGGCATTACGTAATTGGGAATCTGTACGTCTTTGTTTTTTCAACTCCCGTTCGACCCCAGAAGGCCCTAGGTCCACCAGGCATGCGCTCCTATCTACGTCTCAGCGGCCCCTATCGGAATCCAGAGTTTCGAGAAGATCAGAGAAACTTCATTTTCCACCCCAAAAAATCTATAAGGCATACCCCTTTGTGTTTTTTGGAGGGACATTTTCAAGTTTCTCCAATCTTCTTGGAACTTTGGATTCCGATAGGGGGTGCTGCGAGGTAGAGAGGAGCGTTGGTTTGGGGGCCCTGGAGCCTTCCATAGCTGAACGGGAGCCCCAAAAATAGAAACGTCCATTTTCAAATTTATGCTGTGGCCACAAATAACGGGTCCCCGGGACTGCCTTTTCTATGCAAATTAAGCACTCAAATCACCTGAAAGTTAGATGAATGTGTTTGTTTGAGTGTGCCCTGTACAGTAGAGGTGTTTTGATCCATAAAATGTGTATTAAATGTGAAATATCATCTATGAACACTATGTCCAGGAGATTAGTTATTTGGCAGCCATTACGTAATTAGGAATCTGTACGTCTTTGTTTTTTCAACTCCCGTTCGACCCCAGAAGGCCCTAGGTCCCCCAGGCATGCGTTCCTATCTACGTCTCAGCGGCCCCTATCGGAATCCAGAGTTTCGAGAAGATCAGAGAAACTTCATTTTCCACCCAAAAAAATCTATAAGGCATACCCCTTTGTGTTTTTTGGAGGGACATTTTCAAGTTTCTCCAATCTTCTCGGAACTTTGGATTCCGATAGGGGGTGCTGTGAGGTAGAGAGGAGCGTTGGTTTGGGGGCCCTGGAGCCTTCCATAGCTGAAAGGGAGCCCCAAACATTAAAAAGGTCAATTTTCAAATTTATGCTGTGGCCCCAAATAACAGGTCCACAGGACTGCCTTTTCTATGCAAATTAAGCACTCAAATCACCTGAAAGTTAGATGAGTGTGTTTGTTTGAGTATGCCCTGTACAGTAGAGGTGTTTTGATCCATAAAATGTATATTAAATGTGAAATATCATCTATGAACACTATGTCCAGGAGATTAGTTATTTGGCAGGCATTACGTAATTGGGAATCTGTACGTCTTTGTTTTTTCAACTCCCGTTCGACCCCAGAAGGCCCTAGGTCCACCAGGCATGCGCTCCTATCTACGTCTCAGCGGCCCCTATCGGAATCCAGAGTTTCGAGAAGATCAGAGAAACTTCATTTTCCACCCAAAAAAATCTATAAGGCATACCCCTTTGTGTTTTTTGGAGGGACATTTTCAAGTTTCTCCAATCTTCTTGGAACTTTGGATTCCGATAGGGGGTGCTGCGAGGTAGAGAGGAGCGTTGGTTTGGGGGCCCTGGAGCCTTCCATAGCTGAACGGGAGCCCCAAAAATAGAAACGTCCATTTTCAAATTTATGCTGTGGCCACAAATAACGGGTCCCCGGGACTGCCTTTTCTATGCAAATTAAGCACTCAAATCACCTGAAAGTTAGATGAGTGTGTTTGTTTGAGTGTGCCCTGTACAGTAGAGGTGTTTTGATCCATAAAATGTATATTATATGTAAAATATCATCTATGAACACTATGTCCAGGAGATTAGTTATTTGGCAGCCATTACGTAATTGGGAATCTGTACGTCTTTGTTTTTTCAACTCCCGTTCGAACCCAGAAGGCCCTAGGTCCACCAGGCATGTGCTCCTATCTACGTCTCAGCGGCCCCTATCGGAATCCAGAGTTTCGAGAAGATCAGAGAAACTTCATTTTCCACCCCAAAAAATCTATAAGGCATACCCCTTTGTGTTTTTTGGAGGGACATTTTCAAGTTTCTCCAATCTTCTCGGAACTTTGGATTCCGATAGGGGGTGCTGTGAGGTAGAGAGGAGCGTTGGTTTGGGGGCCCTGGAGCCTTCCATAGCTGAACGGGAGCCCCAAACATTAAAAAGGTCAATTTTCAAATTTATGCTGTGGCCCCAAATAACAGGTCCACGGGACTGCCTTTTCTATGCAAATTAAAAACTCAAATCACCTGAAAGTTAGATGAGTGTGTTTGTTTGAGTATGCCCTTTACAGTAGAGGTGTTTTGATCCATAAAATGTATATTAAATGTGAAATATCATCTATGAACACTATGTCCAGGAGATTAGTTATTTGGCAGCCATAACGTAATTGGGAATCTGTACGTCTTTGTTTTTTCAACTCCCGTTCGACCCCAGAAGGCCCTAGGTCCCCCAGGCATGCGTTCCTATCTACGTCTCAGCGGCCCCTATCGGAATCCAGAGTTTCGAGAAGATCAGAGAAACTTCATTTTCCACCCAAAAAAATCTATAAGGCATACCCCTTTGTGTTTTTTGGAGGGACATTTTCAAGTTTCTCTAATCTTCTCGGAACTTTGGATTCCGATAGGGGGTGCTGTGAGGTAGAGAGGAGCGTTGGTTTGGGGGCCCTGGAGCCTTCCATAGCTGAACGGGAGCCCCAAACATTAAAAAGGTCAATTTTCAAATTTATGCTGTGGCTCCAAATAACAGGTCCACGGGACTGCCTTTTCTATGCAAATTAAGCACTCAAATCACCTGAAAGTTAGATGAGTGTGTTTGTTTGAGTGTGCCCTGTACAGTAGAGGTGTTTTGATCCATAAAATGTGTATTAAATGTGAAATATCATCTATGAACACTATGTCCAGGAGATTAGTTATTTGGCAGCCATTACGTAATTGGGAATCTGTACGTCTTTGTTTTTTCAACTCCCGTTCGACCCCAGAAGGCCCTAGGTCCCCCAGGCATGCGTTCCTATCTACGTCTCAGCGGCCCCTATCGGAATCCAGAGTTTCGAGAAGATCCGAGAAACTTCATTTTCCACCCAAAAAAATCTATAAGGCATACCCCTTTGTGTTTTTTGTAGGGACATTTTCAAGTTTCTCCAATCTTCTCAGAACTTTGGATTCCGATAGGGGGTGCTGTGAGGTAGAGAGGAGCGTTGGTTTGGGGGCCCTGGAGCCTTCCATAGCTGAACGGGAGCCCCAAACATTAAAAAGGTCAATTTTCAAATTTATGCTGTGGCCCCAAATAACAGGTCCACAGGACTGCCTTTTCTATGCAAATTAAGCACTCAAATCACCTGAAAGTTAGATGAGTGTGTTTGTTTGAGTGTGCCCTGTACAGTAGAGGTGTTTGGATCCATAAAATGTATATTAAATGTGAAATATCATCTATGAACACTATGTCCAGGAGATTAGTTATTTGGCAGGCATTACGTAATTGGGAATCTGTACGTCTTTGTTTTTTCAACTCCCGTTCGACCCCAGAAGGCCCTAGGTCCACCAGGCATGCGCTCCTATCTACGTCTCAGCGGCCCCTATCGGAATCCAGAGTTTCGAGAAGATCAGAGAAACTTCATTTTCCACCCCAAAAAATCTATAAGGCATACCCCTTTGTGTTTTTTGGAGGGACATTTTCAAGTTTCTCCAATCTTCTTGGAACTTTGGATTCCGATAGGGGGTGCTGCGAGGTAGAGAGGAGCGTTGGTTTGGGGGCCCTGGAGCCTTCCATAGCTGAACGGGAGCCCCAAAAATAGAAACGTCCATTTTCAAATTTATGCTGTGGCCACAAATAACGGGTCCCCGGGACTGCCTTTTCTATGCAAATTAAGCACTCAAATCAC
Source organism: Pseudorasbora parva (assembly GCF_024679245.1). Taxonomy (NCBI): domain Eukaryota; kingdom Metazoa; phylum Chordata; class Actinopteri; order Cypriniformes; family Gobionidae; genus Pseudorasbora; species Pseudorasbora parva. Next base: position 5,864,376 of record NC_090191.1, read on the forward strand.
CTGAAAGTTAGATGAATGTGTTTGTTTGAGTGTGCCCTGTACAGTAGAGGTGTTTTGATCCATAAAATGTGTATTAAATGTGAAATATCATCTATGAACACTATGTCCAGGAGATTAGTTATTTGGCAGCCATTACGTAATTAGGAATCTGTACGTCTTTGTTTTTTCAACTCCCGTTCGACCCCAGAAGGCCCTAGGTCCCCCAGGCATGCGTTCCTATCTACGTCTCAGCGGCCCCTATCGGAATCCAGAGTTTCGAGAAGATCAGAGAAACTTCATTTTCCACCCCAAAAAATCTATAAGGCATACCCCTTTGTGTTTTTTGGAGGGACATTTTCAAGTTTCTCCAATCTTCTCGGAACTTTGGATTCCGATAGGGGGTGCTGTGAGGTAGAGAGGAGCGTTGGTTTGGGGGCCCTGGAGCCTTCCATAGCTGAAAGGGAGCCCCAAACATTAAAAAGGTCAATTTTCAAATTTATGCTGTGGCCCCAAATAACAGGTCCACAGGACTGCCTTTTCTATGCAAATTAAGCACTCAAATCACCTGAAAGTTAGATGAGTGTGTTTGTTTGAGTATGCCCTGTACAGTAGAGGTGTTTTGATCCATAAAATGTATATTAAATGTAAAATATCATCTATGAACACTATGTCCAGGAGATTAGTTATTTGGCAGCCATTACGTAATTGGGAATCTGTACGTCTTTGTTTTTTCAACTCCCGTTCGAACCCAGAAGGCCCTAGGTCCACCAGGCATGTGCTCCTATCTACGTCTCAGCGGCCCCTATCGGAATCCAGAGTTTCGAGAAGATCAGAGAAACTTCATTTTCCACCCCAAAAAATCTATAAGGCATACCCCTTTGTGTTTTTTGGAGGGACATTTTCAAGTTTCTCCAATCTTCTCGGAACTTTGGATTCCGATAGGGGGTGCTGTGAGGTAGAGAGGAGCGTTGGTTTGGGGGCCCTGGAGCCTTCCATAGCTGAACGGGAGCCCCAAACATTAAAAAGGTCAATTTTCAAATTTATGCTGTGGCCCCAAATAACAGGTCCACGGGACTGCCTTTTCTATGCAAATTAAAAACTCAAATCACCTGAAAGTTAGATGAGTGTGTTTGTTTGAGTATGCCCTTTACAGTAGAGGTGTTTTGATCCATAAAATGTATATTAAATGTGAAATATCATCTATGAACACTATGTCCAGGAGATTAGTTATTTGGCAGCCATAACGTAATTGGGAATCTGTACGTCTTTGTTTTTTCAACTCCCGTTCGACCCCAGAAGGCCCTAGGTCCCCCAGGCATGCGTTCCTATCTACGTCTCAGCGGCCCCTATCGGAATCCAGAGTTTCGAGAAGATCAGAGAAACTTCATTTTCCACCCAAAAATATCTATAAGGCATACCCCTTTGTGTTTTTTGGAGGGACATTTTCAAGTTTCTCCAATCTTCTCGGAACTTTGGATTCCGATAGGGGGTGCTGTGAGGTAGAGAGGAGCGTTGGTTTGGGGGCCCTGGAGCCTTCCATAGCTGAACGGGAGCCCCAAACATTAAAAAGGTCAATTTTCAAATTTATGCTGTGGCTCCAAATAACAGGTCCACGGGACTGCCTTTTCTATGCAAATTGTCAAGTCAAACTGGCAAAGATATAAATTAATTACAAACAGGATACAAATGATAAATGAACAGCATAGAAAATACATAAATAAATAAAAATAAACGAGAAAATAACTATGGTAATCTCAGCCAATCGGAGCGAGGGGCAGAAAAAGAGAGACGGGAAAAAAGGGATCCAGTGTTGGAATGAGACGCGGCGGGCGAGCTCTGCCGAAACTCCCGAGCTGGACGCGAGAAATTGCACAGACTCAATAATGAAACCGTTTAATAAGCTTTATTTTCAATTCATTTACATTTTCTGTATTTTTTGTCTTTGTCAAAGGTTTTTCACCTTTCTTCTGGTTTAATAAAAAGAAAAGATGAGTGGAATCCAGTTGGCCTCCGTTGATGATGTCGTTCTCTCTTTCAAGCGGGGAAATTGTGCACGCACAAAATAAGCTTGACAGTGAAAAACCGGGAAGCCAGTAGCAGCTGGAAACCTGTGGAACTTAAAGAGACAAGAGACACTGATTGAAGAATAATAAATTCTTTTCCCAACATTAACAAAAGTTAAAATGGCAGAGCAAGCGACTGGGAAATCACTCGAACAGCTGAAAGCTGAAAGGACAGTGGAGAAAAGAGCATTCACACGACTAATCAACACCATAACCAGAGCTTATCAAGAGATGACAGAAGAGGATCTTCAGGACAGTTTAAATAAACTCACAAAGCAAGCAGAAAAAGTCATGGAAGCAAATGATGATCTTGAAGCGGGCATCGAATTAGAGGCGGAGCTGGACACGGATGAGTCACCTGTGTTAACAGAACAGCAGAAAGCCGACCTTGATAAAACAGCGAGCAAATGTGAGTTAAAACTGAAAGAAGTTAAATGTCTTCTCCAAGAAACTCTCTGGGCCAAGTTTGGAGATATTGAACTGTCCATAGCATTGCAGGTTGCTGTAGCTGAGAGTGAACGTGTCGCAGCAGTAGTTCCAGATGGCAATCAAGAAGCATACGAGTTCATGCTCAGTCACCTTCAAAATTTGGTAAAGACCGCAAAAGACCTGCACAGCCGGTGGCAGCGGTGCATTCCCCAAGGTGATCAAAATAACTTCCGCCAGGGCCTGAGAAGTCTCGAGCTCAATGTTACCAGATTAGTTTCGAGAAAAGCTGATTTCATTCGTGCAAGACGAGAGGAGGAGGCAGAGAAGTTAACACCGCCACCAACGATCTCTAGCTACCCTGTGGCAACGATTAAGTTAAAGCCAACGTCCCTTCCAAAGTTCACTGGTAACAAACGTGACTTTCACAGATGGAAGAGAGACTGGGAAGCGCTTCAGAAGCAGGGCGAACCTACCGGCTCCAAGGAGGTTAAAAAGATCCAGGTTCTTGACAGTCTCGAAGAGAAGATTGTAAGAGATCTTCGCCTCACCACCTATAATACAGCAGATGACATTTTCCGTGTCTTGGAAAACCGCTATGGAAACGTGACAGCTATTGCTATTGAAATAGTGGAGGACTTGCAAAAGCTCCCTGCTATCAGAAGTCACCAGCCACGGAAAATAGTTGAATTAATCCAAACAGTAGAAAAGGCACTTGGAGATTTATGTGACCTTGGAAACACTGGCGCTATCAAAAATCCTTTAGTAACAAAGTCAATTGAAGGAAAGCTACCTGAGTCTCTCAAGAAGGAATGGCTTATTCACATTTCTGACCAGCAGAGCTCCGTTACGCCAGAAAATCGGTTTGATAATCTGTTAGCATTCCTCAAAAAGCAAGAGAGCATTTATGAGCAGCTTGAACAGCTAAGGGATGAGGAACCAAGCAGAAGGGAGTCAAGAACTGAGCCAAGATGGGCAAGAACAAAGTCCACAAAATCAAGCAACAACCAATCAGGGTGTGTAGTCTGTGATGACGTCAAACACAAAAGGAAGCTCTACTTCTGCAAACAGTTTCGTTCACTGAAGCTAACGGACAAAAAGGCCGCAGTAAGAAAACTGGGAGCTTGTAAAAGGTGTCTTGAAGTCCACGAGGACCATTCATTCTGCAAACCCAACTTTCTCTGCAAGATCCAAGCCTGCAAAGAAGAGAACGTTCCTGAGCATCACTATTATTTATGCCCAAATGCTGAAAGGAGAGAGAGCAGTGCTATACAGAAAAAGAGCAAGCTTCATCCTGAAGGAGGAAGAGGCCAGAGGGATTACACAAAAGATCAAGAGGACTTCCTCAGTAAACTCCCATCAGACTTAGCACAGCAATGCCGAAGTGTGTTCTCAAACACAGCATCAAGGGCGTTTAATGTGACAAAAGAACACCCAAGTTTGCTAGCAGAAGGTGGGTTGCTGGAACTGCCAGTAATCATGATGCTTCTCAATGTGACCGCTAATGCCGGACAGAAAATTGGGACACTAATTGATTTGGCATCAGACACTAATTACATAACACACAGTGCTGCAAATCGTCTGAACCTGAGAGGTGAGAGAATCACTCTTGTCATCCATGGAGTCGGAGGGATGAAAGTTCGTGTAAGAACCAAACGTTATCTTCTTAAAATCAGAGTAAAAACCTTCCAGGGCACTCTCAGGTCACATCAGTTGGCTTGCTATGGATTAGAAAGCATTGCAGAGATTCAAAAAACAGTGTCACCTGAGCGATTGCAAGATTTCTTTCCCGATGTTCCCTTAACCGAACTGGCAAGGCCTAAAGTAGTTGAAATGCTTATAAGCCACCGAGAAGGTCAGTTAGCCCCGCAGAGGGTCAGAGTGGTTGGAGACCTTGTTCTATGGGATGGACCACTGGGAAAGACGGTTGGAGGAACTCATCCTGAGCTTTTTGAGGAGGTGGCTGTATCGGCTCACAGGTCCAAAACGCATTTCGCAAGGTCGATGAGAATGGCTGCTGTAAAGTATGAGGAAGTAATGGAGTTCTGTCCACCAAACAAGCCAGTAGCCAAATTTCATGAATCAAGCGCATCATCCAGCACCCGAGATTTTCTGGAGTGGTGGAAGTGGGATTCCATCGGCGCAGCGTGTGAGCCTAAATGTGGTGGGTGCCGCTGTGGAAATTGCCAACCAGGTGGGAAGGAAATGACTCTTGCTGAGGAGAGGGAACTCGAAATAGTAAGAGAAGGCCTCACTTACGTTATGGAGGATAACCACAGCAAGGAGCCACATTGGCATGCCAAGTATCCATGGTTGGAAGATCCAGCTTCCTTACCAAACAACCGGAAGGCGGTTGAGGCTACTTTCTTGAGGATGGAGAAACAGCTAGCCAAAGAACCTGAATGGAAGGCTCCCTATAGCGCTCAAGTGCAGGATATGCTTGACAGAGGGGCTGCAGTAAAGTTATCTGAAGAGACAATCACAAACTGGACTGGCCCTGTGTGGTATGTAAGCCATCTTATTGCTCCTAACCCTCACTCAGTCACAACACCAGTGAGGCTTGTTTGGAACAGCAGCCAAAGGTTCAAAGGTGTTAGCATGAACGATTTGTTAGTGAAAGGACCAGACTTTCTTAACCAGATACGTGCTGTCCTGCTGAGGTTCAGGAGTGGAGTGTATGCGGCATTAGGAGACATCAGGAAAATGTACAATTCCGTTTGGTTGGAAGACCGTGAAATGAATCTACACAGATTCCTTTGGAGAAACTCTGAAGACGAGGAGCTGGAGGAATACGCGGTCACACGAGTCAACATTGGAGACAAGCCAGCAGGGTGCATCGCGCAGCTGGCAATGCGTGAAACTGCTAATTTACCATCCTTTGCTCACCTCGAGGAAGAGCGAAGAGTGCTCCATCAAGACAGCTATGTTGACGACATTCTCACGTCCCACAATGACTTTAACCAGCTGAAGTCCATCGTAGCAAATGTGGAGCTAATCTTAAAAGCAGGAGGATTTCTTCTTAAACCATGGGTCTTCTCAGATCAAAGTGAGAGGGGTGAGTCTGAATATGAGCCCTCTGGAACCAAAGAAAATATCATGGTTCTACCAAACCAAATGCATGATGATGAAAACAAAGCACTTGGCCTGGGCTATGATGTGGAAGATGACAAGCTCCGTGTGATGACATCAATTAATTTCTCAAAGAGAAAAAGGAAAATGCGACTTGGTCAGAATCTTTTGCAAGAGCAAGTCAGAACCCAAACACCAAACCCACTGACACGGAGGGAGCTGTTGAGTCAGATATCAGGGGTGTATGATCCAGTAGGCCTAGTGACTCCTGCCAAGCAGAAAGGGGCAATTTTGGTCCGCAGAGCTTTCCAAGAGGCAAAAGATGGAAGGGTTCCAGTCAGTGAAAGTTGGGACACCGCCCTCTCAGATGGTCTTAGGGAAGATGCGGTTAAACTCTTTGAGGAGTATGTCCAGCTTGGCCAAATTAAGTTCACTAGAGCTTTGACTCCCCCAAATTCCAGTGATAAACCCTGGGCGATAACCTTTTCAGATGGAAGTGAAAATGCTTATGGTGCGGTAATGTACCTCAGATGGAATTCTGATCAGGGCTCAATCATCAAGCTTGTGGAGTCCAAAGCAAAACTGACTCCGTTAGATCACAAAGGAGACGCTGTCAAAGCAGAAATGTGTGGAGCAGTGTTTGCTTCGCGGCTGCGAAAGTACTTTGAGCAGCATAGCCGAATTCGAGTTGGAAAGTGGTATCACTTGGTTGATAGCCAAACTGTCCTTGGTGCTATACAGCGAGAGAGCAATGGCTATAAAACATTTTTCGCTAACAGAATTGGAGAAATCCAAGAAATTACTAAGGCGCAAGAATGGTGGTGGATACCAGGTCCACAGAACATTGCAGATGTGATCACAAGGGGGGCTAATCCTCAAAGTCTTGATGAAAATTCAGAGTGGCAAAATGGGCCAAAGTTCCTTAGCTTACCAGTAGATGAGTGGCCAATAAAGTCAGCAAAGGATATAGCAGCTACAGCCCGAGAAAGCATCAGTAAGCTTCAAAAGAAGGCATTTGCAGCTGCACTGACAAGGTCTAAATCAAAACAACAGGGACCAGCTGAATTGTCAAGGCAAAATGAGGATCTCATCCAAGTCCAAACAGAACCCAGGAGACCACCTGCAGGATCAGCTGTCCAAAACTTATTAATAATGAAGCAGTTCAGTGAGCTATCCAGACTAGTTAACACAGTAGCGTGGGTTTGGAGGGCAGTGAAAAAGTTCCTTGGCAGAAATCGAACTGTAAATAACCCAAAGTGGGAGGCAGTCTCTTCAACAGGAACCATCTCCGTGAGAGAAAGACAAGATGCCCTTAGAGACATTTTTCTAGCTGCGCAAGAAGGTATAACCTTCCCGAACACCACCAGGGACAGGTTAGTTGTGTACGAGGATCCAGACTCTGGGCTGTTGGTTTGTGGTGGAAGAGTGCAGGTCTTTAAAGAAGATCAAGTTAGCGTCCCGATCCTTCCCTACAATGCATGGGTGTCCACATTGCTAGCCCGAGAATCTCACAGAGAAAGCCATGGAGGTTTGGCTGAAACTTTACTTAGGATGAGGAGGAAGGCTTGGGTCATCAGGGGTAGAAGAATAGCCCAAAAGGTTGTCGACAGCTGTGTTCAATGCCGGAGGACCAAAGCAAAGAAGTGTCAACAAGTTATGGGTGATTTGCCACCAGAGAGATCTCAGCCCGCTGTACCTTTCAAGTTTACAACAGTGGATCTCTTTGGGCCCTACCTTGTGAAAGATGATGTTAAGAAGAGAGCTTCCATGAAGGTCTGGGGTGTTGTCTTTTGCTGTATGTCAAGCAGAGCAATCCACGCAGAGTTGGCAAACACCCAATCAACTGAAAGTTTCTTAATGGCCTTCCAAAGATTTGCTGCAATTAGGGGCTTTCCTAAAAAGATCTATTCAGATCCTGGCACCAATTTCATCGGTGCAAGACCGGTTCTACAGGAGCTTTACAAGTTCCTGGAGGGCATCGACAAGTCTGCTCTAGAAGAAACAGCTGCACGAAATGGAACGGAATGGATGTGGAAAATTCATCCAGCCGATTCTCCACACAGGAATGGAGCTGCGGAGGCTGCAGTGCGCATTCTAAAAAGGGCACTCCAAAACTGTGGAGTCGAGTCTAGTCTCACTTACAGTGAATTCCAAACAGTACTTCAAATGGCAGCCAATCTTGCGAACGAGCGGCCTATCGATGCCAGAGCGCAAGCCCAGGAAGACTGTATCCAGTATGTAACTCCAAATGCACTACTGCTGGGGCGAGCATCCCAAAGCGGTGATGTCAAAACATTCGACTTTTCCAGTTACCCATTTAAACGCCTCCAAGCAATGCAGGTGATGGTGGATAAATTCTGGAGACACTGGAGCCAGCTTGCAGGTCCAAATTTATTCTTAAGGACCAAGTGGTATACCATGCATAGGAATGTTGCAATTGGAGACATCGTCTGGATAGCGGATCAAAATGCACTGAGAGGGCAATTTAAACTTGGCAGAGTAATCAGTGTCAATCAGGACAACAAGGGTGTTGTAAGGGACGTCAATGTTCGAACATTCCCAAGTTACCCTGTTCCTATTACAAAGCCCTCAAAAGCAACAACTAAGAACCACCCAGTGTCAAAGGAACGCAAAGAGAAGATCCCAAGTACTGTTCTTCACAGAGATGTGAGACGACTGGTGGTCCTTCTACCAATTGAAGAGCAAGTAACCAAGTAGTTTGGTGGAACATTCTAACTTGTCTGTAATTAGAAGTGTCAAGCAGTTTGCCTTCTAAGCATTGCGATTTCCTCGTGTATCCAAGGAAAATCGAATGGGAGGTGTCAAGTCAAACTGGCAAAGATATAAATTAATTACAAACAGGATACAAATGATAAATGAACAGCATAGAAAATACATAAATAAATAAAAATAAACGAGAAAATAACTATGGTAATCTCAGCCAATCGGAGCGAGGGGCAGAAAAAGAGAGACGGGAAAAAAGGGATCCAGTGTTGGAATGAGACGCGGCGGGCGAGCTCTGCCGAAACTCCCGAGCTGGACGCGAGAAATTGCACAGACTCAATAATGAAACCGTTTAATAAGCTTTATTTTCAATTTATTTACATTTTCTGTATTTTTTGTCTTTGTCAAAGGTTTTTCACCTTTCTTCTGGTTTAATAAAAAGAAAAGATGAGTGGAATCCAGTTGGCCTCCGTTGATGATGTCGTTCTCTCTTTCAAGCGGGGAAATTGTGCACGCACAAAATAAGCTTGACACAAATTAAGCACTCAAATCACCTGAAAGTTAGATGAGTGTGTTTGTTTGAGTGTGCCCTGTACAGTAGAGGTGTTTTGATCCATAAAATGTGTATTAAATGTGAAATATCATCTATGAACACTATGTCCAGGAGATTAGTTATTTGGCAGCCATTACGTAATTGGGAATCTGTACGTCTTTGTTTTTTCAACTCCCGTTCGACCCCAGAAGGCCCTAGGTCCCCCAGGCATGCGTTCCTATCTACGTCTCAGCGGCCCCTATCGGAATCCAGAGTTTCGAGAAGATCAGAGAAACTTCATTTTCCACCCAAAAAAATCTATAAGGCATACCCCTTTGTGTTTTTTGTAGGGACATTTTCAAGTTTCTCCAATCTTCTCAGAACTTTGGATTCCGATAGGGGGTGCTGTGAGGTAGAGAGGAGCGTTGGTTTGGGGGCCCTGGAGCCTTCCATAGCTGAACGGGAGCCCCAAACATTAAAAAGGTCAATTTTCAAATTTATGCTGTGGCCCCAAATAACAGGTCCACATGACTGCCTTTTCTATGCAAATTAAGCACTCAAATCACCTGAAAGTTAGATGAGTGTGTTTGTTTGAGTGTGCCCTGTACAGTAGAGGTGTTTTGATCCTTAAAATGTATATTAAATGTGAAATATCATCTATGAACACTATGTCCAGGAGATTAGTTATTTGGCAGGCATTACGTAATTGGGAATCTGTACGTCTTTGTTTTTTCAACTCCCGTTCGACCCCAGAAGGCCCTAGGTCCACCAGGCATGCGCTCCTATCTACGTCTCAGCGGCCCCTATCGGAATCCAGAGTTTCGAGAAGATCAGAGAAACTTCATTTTCCACCCCAAAAAATCTATAAGGCATACTGTGTTTTTTGGAGGGACATTTTCAAGTTTCTCCAATCTTCTCAGAACTTTGGATTCCGATAGGGGGTGCTGTGAGGTAGAGAGGAGCGTTGGTTTGGGGGCCCTGGAGCCTTCCATAGCTGAACGGGAGCCCCAAACATTAAAAAGGTCAATTTTCAAATGTATGCTGTGGCCCCAAATAACAGGTCCACGGGACTGCCTTTTCTATGCAAATTAAAAACTCAAATCACCTGAAAGTTAGATGAGTGTGTTTGTTTGAGTATGCCCTTTACAGTAGAGGTGTTTTGATCCATAAAATGTATATTAAATGTGAAATATCATCTATGAACACTATGTCCAGGAGATTAGTTATTTGGCAGCCATAACGTAATTGGGAATCTGTACGTCTTTGTTTTTTCAACTCCCGTTCGACCCCAGAAGGCCCTAGGTCCCCCAGGCATGCGTTCCTATCTACGTCTCAGCGGCCCCTATCGGAATCCAGAGTTTCGAGAAGATCAGAGAAACTTCATTTTCCACCCAAAAAAATCTATAAGGCATACCCCTTTGTGTTTTTTGGAGGGACATTTTCAAGTTTCTCCAATCTTCTCGGAACTTTGGATTCCGATAGGGGGTGCTGTGAGGTAGAGAGGAGCGTTGGTTTGGGGGCCCTGGAGCCTTCCATAGCTGAATGGGAGCCCCAAACATTAAAAAGGTCAATTTTCAAATTTATGCTGTGGCTCCAAATAACAGGTCCACGGGACTGCCTTTTCTATGCAAATTAAGCACTCAAATCACCTGAAAGTTAGATGAGTGTGTTTGTTTGAGTGTGCCCTGTACAGTAGAGGTGTTTTGATCCATAAAATGTGTATTAAATGTGAAATATCATCTATGAACACTATGTCCAGGAGATTAGTTATTTGGCAGCCATTACGTAATTGGGAATCTGTACGTCTTTGTTTTTTCAACTCCTGTTCGACCCCAGAAGGCCCTAGGTCCCCCAGGCATGCGTTCCTATCTACGTCTCAGCGGCCCCTATCGGAATCCAGAGTTTCGAGAAGATCAGAGAAACTTCATTTTCCACCCAAAAAAATCTATAAGGCATACCCCTTTGTGTTTTTTGTAGGGACATTTTCAAGTTTCTCCAATCTTCTCAGAACTTTGGATTCCGATAGGGGGTGCTGTGAGGTAGAGAGGAGCGTTGGTTTGGGGGCCCTGGAGCCTTCCATAGCTGAACGGGAGCCCCAAAAATAGAAACGTCCATTTTCAAATTTATGCTGTGGCCACAAATAACGGGTCCCCGGGACTGCCTTTTCTATGCAAATTAAGCACTCAAATCACCTGAAAGTTAGATGAGTGTGTTTGTTTGAGTGTGCCCTGTACAGTAGAGGTGTTTTGATCCATAAAATGTATATTATATGTAAAATATCATCTATGAACACTATGTCCAGGAGATTAGTTATTTGGCAGGCATTACGTAATTGGGAATCTGTACGTCTTTGTTTTTTCAACTCCCGTTCGACCCCAGAAGGCCCTAGGTCCACCAGGCATGCGCTCCTATCTACGCCTCAGCGGCCCCTATCGGAATCCAGAGTTTCGAGAAGATCAGAGAAACTTCATTTTCCACCCAAAAAAATCTATAAGGCATACATACCCCTTTGTGTTTTTTGGAGGGACATTTTCAAGTTTCTCCAATCTTCTCGGAACTTTGGATTCCGATAGGGAGTGCTGTGAGGTAGAGAGGAGCGTTGGTTTGGGGGCCCTGGAGCCTTCCATAGCTGAACGGGAGCCCCAAACATTAAAAAGGTCAATTTTCAAATTTATGCTGTGGCCCCAAATAACAGGTCCACGGGACTGCCTTTTCTATGCAAATTAAGCACTCAAATCACCTGAAAGTTAGATGAGTGTGTTTGTTTGAGTGTGCCCTGTACAGTAGAGGTGTTTTGATCCATAAAATGTATATTAAATGTAAAATATCATCTATGAACACTATGTCCAGGAGATTAGTTATTTGGCAGCCATTACGTAATTGGGAATCTGTACGTCTTTGTTTTTTCAACTCCCGTTCGAACCCAGAAGGCCCTAGGTCCACCAGGCATGTGCTCCTATCTACGTCTCAGCGGCCCCTATCGGAATCCAGAGTTTCGAGAAGATCAGAGAAACTTCATTTTCCACCCCAAAAAATCTATAAGGCATACATACCCCTTTGTGTTTTTTGGAGGGACATTTTCAAGTTTCTCCAATCTTCTCGGAACTTTGGATTCCGATAAGGGGTGCTGTGAGGTAGAGAGGAGCGTTGGTTTGGGGGCCCTGGAGCCTTCCATAGCTGAACGGGAGCCCCAAACATTAAAAAGGTCAATTTTCAAATTTATGCTGTGGCCCCAAATAACAGGTCCACGGGACTGCCTTTTCTATGCAAATTAAAAACTCAAATCACCTGAAAGTTAGATGAGTGTGTTTGTTTGAGTATGCCCTTTACAGTAGAGGTGTTTTGATCCATAAAATGTATATTAAATGTGAAATATCATCTATGAACACTATGTCCAGGAGATTAGTTATTTGGCAGCCATAACGTAATTGGGAATCTGTACGTCTTTGTTTTTTCAACTCCCGTTCGACCCCAGAAGGCCCTAGGTCCCCCAGGCATGCGTTCCTATCTACGTCTCAGTGGCCCCTATCGGAATCCAGAGTTTCGAGAAGATCAGAGAAACTTCATTTTCCACCCAAAAAAATCTATAAGGCATATGTTTTTTGGAGGGACATTTTCAAGTTTCTCCAATCTTCTCGGAACTTTGGATTCCGATAGGGGGTGCTGCGAGGTAGAGAGGAGCGTTGGTTTGGGGCCCCTGGAGCCTTCCATAGCTGAACAGGAGCCCCAAACATTAAAAAGGTCCATTTTCAAATTTATGCTGTGGCCCCAAATAACAGGTCCACGGGACTGCCTTTTCTATGCAAATTAAGCACTCAAATCACCTGAAAGTTAGATGAGTGTGTTTGTTTCAGTGTGCCCTGTACAGTAGAAGTGTTTTCATCCATAAAATGTATATTAAATGTAAAATATCATCTATGAACACTATGTCCAGGAGATTAGTTATTTGGCAGCCATTACGTAATTGGGAATCTGTACGTCTTTGTTTTTTCAACTCCCGTTCGACCCCAGAAGGCCCTAGGTCCACCAGGCATGTGCTCCTATCTACGTCTCAGCGGCCCCTATCGGAATCCAGAGTTTCGAGAAGATCAAAGAAACTTCATTTTCCACCCCAAAAAATCTATAAGTGTGTTATTTTGTGTTTTAACACAAAATTTGTGTTAAAATTTGTGTTGTGCTTTGTGTTTTTTGGAGGGACATTTTCAAGTTTCTCTGATCTTCTCGAAACTCTGGATTCCGATAGGGGCCACTGAGATGTAGATAGGAACACAAGCCTGGTGGCCCTAGGGCCTTCTGGGGCCGAACGGGAGTCGAAAACACAAAGATGTACAGATTCCCAACTACGTAATGGCTGCCAGTTAACTAATCTCCTGGACATAGTGTTCATAGATGATATTTCAGATTTAATATACATTTTATGGATGAAAACACTTCTACTGTACAGGGCACACTCAAACAAACACACTCATCTAACTTTCAGGTGATTTGAGTGCTTGAGTGCAGCCTCCGGGGCACCCCCTGGCGGAACGGAAACGTGTTCGTTAGAGGACGTCGAGACCTTTCCAACGAGACCTCACACGAGGCCAGGGACCCCTTCGTTCAGAAGAAATAAGGCTGAGAGGGTTCCGCGGTCCCCAGATTTCGCACAGTGGCTCCTGAGGGCCCCCCGAGCGACATACTAACAGTGCCTGTCTCTAGAGCGGAGCGGGACTAAATTGACCCTTTAACTCCATTTTCTTACAAGGTCATCTCATTCTCTTGTGACTTCAGAGGCTTTTGAGAGATTCTTAGTTGCGAGGGGCCAGCTTTTTCCCAGGAGGACCTAGCTTTTCACGCTTCAGGGCCGTGAGTCGGGGGCCCCGGCAGAGTCGGAATCCTCAAACTCCGTCCCGGCCGTCCGTATGCTGATTTACGCGAGTAGTGCTCTGGTGGGATAAGGTTAGGGTTAGGCCTAAAGGCCCACGAGGTCCTGGCGTTTCACGATTCAGGGACGTGAGCCGGGGACCCCGCAGAGTCGCATTCCGCGAGCTCGAGGCGGCGCAACCTTTTGTCTCCGAACGGGAGCCGCTCGAAGCTGGATTTACGCTCGGCCTCTTTTTTTGACCTTTCGACCCCGGGAAGAGGCCGCGGGCCAGTCACACTATCCTGTCCGACTTGGGGGATTGTGCCGACAAGGAAAATGGCTCCCCCTGGCCGGTCGGCCCTTCCCAAGCCGTTTTATTGCCACGTGTCCGGGAGGGCCGTTAATTAACTGAGACGAAGAACCCCCGAAAGAGGCCACGGGTCCGCCGGACGTTTCCGTCTGACTCGGGGGAGGGCCGGCCCAGAGGGATCGCGGCCTTTTTTTTGACCTTTCGACCCCCGAAAGGGGCCAAGTTCCCGCTGGACTTGGATGATCGTGGCGAGAGGGGAAATGGCGCCCTCTGGCCGGTCTGCCCTTCCGAAGCCATTTCGTCGCCGATATTCACAGCCTCCATTAAATAACGGGTTTTGCCCGGATTTTGCATGCCGACTCACGGGGCCCCCCCTAGCGACACGCCGCAACGGCCTGGCCCTCGCGCCGAGCCGAGTCGTTCCGAGCCACCCTGCCGAGGCTCTGCCTCAAGGCTCTTTCACTGACACACAAAGAGAGGCCTCTGAATGATTTAGAACGGGGGAGGGGTTGTCCCACGGGAAGGCCCTAGAGCTTCGCACTTTGGGGGCGTGCGCCGGGGGGCCCCCGGGGAGTCTCCACGTAAAATCTCGAGACGCCACGCCCTTCCGTCCCCAAACGGGGGCCGTCCGGAGCCAGATTTACACCCATACCGGTCCAGAGGGATCGCGGCCTCTTTTTTGACCTTTCAACCCCCGAAAGCGGCCGGGGGTCCGCCGGACTTTACCGCCCAAATCGGGGTGCCGCGGCGAGTAGGAAAGAGCCGCCCCCTGGCCGATCGGCCCTCTCTAAGCGGCGTCCGCGAACCCGCTCTGGCGAGCCCTCTTGCGAAAAAGGCAGAGAGGGATTTTGCTACGGAGGTCTGCGGGCCCCAGATTTGGCACCCTGGCACATGGGGGGCCCCCGAACGGCACACCCAGAGGGCGTGGCCCTCGGGGCAGGGAAAAAATATGCGACGTCGCAGAGCTCCGCGCTTCGGGGACCCGAGTCGGTCGCCCCGCCCTTCCGTTCCCGAACGGGGGCCGTCCCGGGGGCCGGGAACCCGAATCTCAAGGAGCCGCGGCCTTCCGCGTCCGAACGGGAGCGAAATGAAAATTTTGCGGGATATCGGACAAATAACCTGTCTGTGGGATGGGGGCGTGGCCGCACCCGCCCACCTGAGGATTGGTCCAATGGCGAGCAAGCGAAGACACCTGAGCCAATCCATTACCTTGTAGAGGCGAGTACATAATCGGATACAGGCTCCACTCTGAGATTGTAAAATCTGGTGAATATGTTCGGTGTTGCCCAGCCTGCAGCTCTGCAGATGTTTGTTAGCGGAGCGCCATGCGCTAAAGCCCAAGAGAAGGCCACACTCCGAGTGGAGTGTGCCCTAACCCCAAGGGGGCATGGGCGCCCCTGCTGCTGGTATGCCAAAACAATGGTGTCCACTATCCAGTGAGACAACCTTTGCTTTGAGAGAGCCTTCCCTTTCAGCTTCCCACCATAACAGACAAAGAGCTGGTCTGAGGTCTTGAAACACTGCGTCCTGTCTACGTAAGCGCGAAGGGCGTGTACTGGACAGAGCAGTGCCAAGGCTGGGTCTGCCTCCTCCAAAGGCAGCGCTTGCAGGTTCACCACCTGGTCTCTAAACGGAGTGGTGGGAACCTTGGGCACATATCCAAGCCGGGGTCTCAGGATCATGTGAGTCACCTGGCCCGAATTCCAGGTATGCTTCGTCAACCGAAAATGCCTGCAGGTCCCCTACCCTCTTGATGGAGGTCAGTGCGGTCAGGAGCGCTGTCTTCATAGACAAGAACTTAACATCTACTGACCGCAAAGGCTCAAATGGGGCCCTCTGCAGAGCACTTAAAACTACTGAGAGGTCCCAAGAGGGTACGAGAGGAGCACGAGGAGGATGTAGTCTCCTCGCACCCCTCAGGAACTTGATGACAAGCTCGTGCTTACTTACCGGTTTACCGTCCAAGAGGTCATGGTAGGCGGTGAAGGGGGGATTTTGAAATCCACTGCCGCTTCAATATACCTGTATATATTTATATCCTATAACTTCATAATCAAAACCTTAATTGATATTCATCTTCCTATATTACCTATAATATTATAATGATTCTATCCAGTTATGATTTTGTTTTAGTTTCTTGTTTTCTAAAGTGTGTATTTGGTCTCTGAGGAGTGACTGAGGGTCTGGCCTAGAGTTGTGTGATGTGTCACTAAACACTGGCAACAAGGTCGTGTGTTTGGATTTGAGGTATCACACACCCCTAACATGTCAGGAGTGGAGTAACAGCGTTTGCTCACTTAGCCCGGCTTCCAGATATGAAATATGGATTTGTCTTTCATTTAATTTATTATGTTTTATTCCTTTTATATTTCCTTTTACTGAAACACTAAAGACTCAAGATGAAAATTGCCTGTACTATTGTGTGTCCCTCTCACTAAAAGAAAGCACATGTTATCAGTATGTTTTGGTAAGAACTAGTTAGAACTGGAGCTTAATCAGCTCCAACCTTGGAGAGACTGTGAATCTGTGTATGTGCGCAATATTCTATGCTACAGATCAGAATGGTGTTCAATGGGCACCCTAAGAGATGGGTGGACTTGTTGTTCTGGGCAAGCTGGCGCCTGCTCCAGATCTGGAAGGTCACTACGGGCCTAATTCTGGGTGAGAGCATCAACAAGTGACACGTCAGTGGAAACGTGCATCAGATTAACTGACTCGAGTGGAAATTTACCATGACTGTGCATTGTCTCTGAGCCAATCAGAATCATCCACATTGCAGTAATGACGTGGATAAGACCTTGAAAACGGTATAACTGTTGGGACAATTGTATGTACGATGGGGCGAGGCAACGAGACTGTGAGAGAGGGAGCGCGGCCTACGAACTCCTTGTGAGACTTGAAGCTGGCTTCTGCTTTTGAAACTGCAAACTATTCTTAAGTAAATTTTTCTTTTAATTAATTGCAATCCTGACTCTGTCTTCATTTCTTCACTACTGGTCCTGGGTCATAAGCTGTTAACCCCTAACAGTTTTGGTGGAGGATGCGCGGGCAATCATTCCTTGGTGACACCCCTGGCAAAACAACAAATAAGGTAGTAGAAAGCTTTAATTATTTGGTTAGGGCTGTCTGACTGGAAGAGATTGGGTACGGGGAGCGAGAGAGCTTCATTTCGATAGGAATGGGGATTAATTATACTAAGTGTTTGTTTTTTGGGAACAGCATAAGGGTATAAGAAGGTCGCTGAGAGCACGCCACGTTACTACGGGCAACGGCTAACGCGTAGCAGACAGCGCAAGACACGTGTCTAATACAGAGGAGAGCCCATTGGGGGCCACTGGTGTAGCACCACCTCTACAGGGGCACGTCTCTCTGGTCTGTGATCTGTTTGTCTGAGTTAGAGTCTTAAGAGACGGTCACACGGACCAGGGGGCATCGCAAACCTGCTCTCTCTCTTCCATCTCAGATAGGGGTACCCCGAACTTAGTGAATCAGGCAGTCAGGGAATAAAATATTAGTTATTAGTTAAACAAAATTAAAAATAGATTCAGGAGTTGTTTGCCAGGGATGCATCTGGAACGATCCCGAGTAAAATAAAAATTGTGACCCAAATTGGCACGGACCAGTATGTGTGACGTTTTCGTACAAGTGTCCTTTGCAGTTTCATCACGCAGAAGCCACAGCTGTGTTGGGTAAAGATCGCCGCCTCCATCTCTTGCTGTTTCGGTGAGTATGAACTTTGACTAAAATATGGCTGATAAATTGTGAGATGATCAGTAACTTGATCAGTCTTGATAATATGTTGAAATGAAAGAGAGCAAATGCTGTAACTAGCTTTGCTCTGAAGCCCTCACTTAAAAGAAATTTGCAGAACATATTTATAAAAAAAAATTAAAACATGGAAGCAAGGTTTTAATTCAGACTGAAAAGTTAAATAGCATCCTGACTTGCTACAAACAAAGAGTGCTTATTAATGAATTTGTAGAATGGGTGGGGTTTAACCCCTGAAAGAAAAATCCCAGAAGTTACTGAGGGATGGTATAGTCTAATTACCAAACGTAATAAATTGTCTGAAATTACTGGAATTGAGGTGTAGTCTAAAAAAAAAAAAAAAGGGCTTGAGATTGTTTTTGAAAAAGCGAAAACACCAAGATGTGTGAGCAGCCAGTCTTATCTGCCCCCTCCCCTCTCGCGCGCTCTTCTCTTCTCTTCTCTGTCCGAGCGAGTGCCGCTTTAGGCACCGCCTTACAGACTGGGAACTAGACTGAAACATGCCAGTTGCTAAATGACAGAGAGTTTTAATTGTGGTCAGCAGGGCCATTTTGTATGTAACTGTAACCACCCACCCATAAGGTGTAGAAATGGTGGCAAATCAGCCCATCAGACTAAATTTTGTAGATGAAACAAAGTAAGAAAGTAACAAAGAAGTGGCTTACACTCTGTCTAACAAAATAATGAAATATGAATTTAACGACTTTAGTTATTATTTTTGAAGGAAAGATCTATGATAATTAATTAAAATTATGAGGTAAAATTAAAGACAATGACAGAAAAACATGTGAGGTGAGAAAATATATAAACAGTGACATTAGAGGTTTAAATGACAGGTTTATAAAAAAGGTGCTTCCTGTTCCTCTTTTCTGATAAAGTTAATTTGTCTGAATGTTGGTAATAACAGTTTTTATCAAATAAATTGGGGTTAATATGTTAAAAACCCTAGATGCTGGTGTTTTGGTTTCAAAAAGATAAGCTGGTGCAGAGCTCTAATAAAACAATTCGCTTATCTGAATCTGGCCCCCACCATTTCTGGTGCTATGGCCGAACTTGAAAGAGTAACAGAGACTTAATCTGAGAAATGTATAGTTTCTAAATTAATTGTATGGGAAAAAGACAAATAAAATTATGATTAATTAAAATTGTGATCTCTGTCTAAGGATAGAGTATAAAGGAAATGTTTGATGTCTTATATGAAAACAATTTTAATTTCTAGCCAGATCTTATGCTGAGCTAGTGTGAGTAGTATAAAGTTTATGAAAACACAGTGAACCATCCTGATTAACTCAGAGTCTCTCTCTCATTCAAAACCAGCTCAATGCTGTTATCTGAGCCTGTGTCAAAGGTGATAAGAGATTTATAGTAAAAGCACAGTGCATCAGTTGAAAATCATAGAGACAGTGATTTGTTAAAAAGAGTGAGAGTGCCATTAGGAGGGCAATAATAAAGGTATAAGATGTTTTCAAATACAGAATTTTAATGAACTGAAATTTTTAAATAAATTATTCCATGACCAGTGACATCTTTGTCTAATCTTAGCCGCCACCATGCACAGGACCAATGGATCAGGTCAGAGTCAACATGCAGGACATTATATTGAGTGGACAGTGGTTATGGCTAAATTCACTGAGTATAATCTACGCATTATGTTGCGGTTTGGAAGATGTAATTGGTATCAGTGATTAAGTGTTATGATTAACCTGTCTCCATGTTCTACTTATAGTAAGCAGACTAAATGGCTCTGGTGACTCTTGAATGCACTTTCCCCAAGGCTCCAGAAAAACATCTGATCCATTTTAAGGGTCAAAGATCTCAAGCGATGACCAATGTGAATGAGGGTGATTCGCCTAAGACGGGTAAGATCCTCTTTTGGCCAGCAGGGGGACGACCTAAGACATGGGGGTCACCGCCATTGGGCACTTCCAAGAAGGGAGGTGTTTTATGTGAGGTGTGTATGAGAGTTGAACCGATGTCTGTGAGGCCAGCAGCATCAGTAAGGGGGGACGCTGTGGTTGTAGGGGCCGAGAGTCCAGACAGGACACAGCATGGCCTGCCCTAATAATGGCTCCTCCATACCGCTCACTCAAGTACCGCACTGTTTGTGAATGCCAGGGAAGACCCTGAGTGAAAGTTATGATGGTAAAGGTCATTCAAGAGCCAGCTGAGACCATGAGGTGATTGTCAATAACTTTGTGGAGACCAGAACAAAAATGCATTAACTGAATCAGTAAAACTGTGATATTGAACTAATATTTCCATATCATGAGTTTAATCCTGCAGGTCATTAGATATGGCAGTGGAGAATTTGAAGGCATGGTGGTGTCTAAAGATAAGAACAGCTGTTGAAGTTTAAAGAGGAGGTCTGGATAACAAAAGGTATTTAACTAAAGTAACTTGAAGAAAATAATTCATAGCATAACTTATTTTGAGATGATTATATATCTCTAATTGGAAAGTTAAACATTTAAATTTCTGATACAAATTTATTCTTTAAGGATAAACTTTGTGAAGGTTAAAAATTAATGAATTTAATAAAAGAGACTATCCGTGTAAGAGAGAGAGAGAGACTGCTTGAGAAGGAGGAATGGTGCTCTGTCTGTTATCATCCTGCTAAAGCTGAAACAAAACAAAAGCAATGATATCAGAGCCAAAACAACCCAGCTGACTTCTCTAAAAATGAAGGAATAACAAACAGACATGATTTGAAAATTGGTTAAGAAACCATGTAAGAACTGAGTTTAAATATTTTTTAGTTAAACACTAAAAGCAAATTTTGAGAATGAGCAATTCAAAATTATATGTTTAATGTGCGTATGCTTGTTGATGACTGCACTTTATGTTTTGTATGTGTTGGTTTGTGAAACTGTTCTGTCCTGATAGTGTGTGTGTGAGGTCATTAACCTCTGGAATGAGTGTTTATCATTACAGATGGGTTAAGGCAAACGACAACTTTTAAAGAAACTGCTAATTCTGAAGGAAATTTCTGGGAAAGTTGATCCAGAACATGGGACGAGCTTTAAGTGGACTGGTATCCAGCTCTGTCCGTTACTGGTAATTATGACTAATTTTGTCATTTATGATGCTGATTTGAATTAATCTCTGGATTAGTTGAAGTGGAATTATAAAGTTAAAGATTGCCGTTTCTTAGTGGGTTAAACACCCATCTCTAAATTTAACTGAGGGTTTAAATTGAAATAATGTCAATTGATTAGAAATGGTAAACATAAATGTTAGAAACTTGACGGCAGAGACAAAGTGACAAATTGGCTGAAGTCACTTCTAAATTATCCAGAGATTCCCTCATATTTCTGAAGGCAGAAGGGCGACCAAAAAGATAACTTCTAAAAGAAAAAGTTTTATTTTTATTTTTCATCCCTTAAATGGATGCAGGACATTAGATGTCTAGTAATAATGTCTAATTAATGTTAAAGGAGCAAGTGACTAAGTTTTTCGGTGTGACTGGGATTGAAAGATGAATAAAATAATATTTTGGTTTCTGTAGAGCAGTAGAGATAAGACTGAAACAATAACGATCACATGGTGCATCTGCACTAGAGACTTACTATTTTGATAAAGAATAATCTGACAAGTTAAAATGAGAGAGACATAGCCCTAAAGATTAATGTCGTGAAAATAAAACTTCTGACAGAATTTATTTTACCTGAAGTCAAATTAAATACATTGAATGATTTTCAAAATACAGATTGTTTTAGAACAGTTTTAAATAAATTGATGATGACTACAAATTTTTAATACTTTATAAAGTAATATGGGAGATTATGAAAATGTGTAAGTTCTTGGTAAAATTATAACAATTTTGGTGTAAGTGGCAAAGGAAGGCTAGTGAGGACTTGATGAGAAGTATCACTGCCAGATGACATAAATCAACAGGGTTAAGATTTGAGTCATTTGGAGCTTACGCCTAAAGAGTTTTAATGGACAAGACATTGAAAGAAAAATGTTACTTTAAAGGAAACCCTAATGAATTGATTTTGAATGGTTTACTAAATAACATGGGTTTGAAAAGTTATTTTGAAAAATAATTGGTATTGAGTATGATTAAGCACAATGTCACAAGATAAAGATGTGAACAAGTTGATTGAATGTTATACAAATGGATAATTATGTCATTTTGATGAAGTTTTCAACATTAACAATTTTATGGTTCTGTTCATTTAAGTTAAATATGATGTGGGCTATCATGAGTGAAAACTGGATTTGATGGAAATAGCAAGTGTAACAAAAAGGTTTGAGTATGTGGAAACCTATGGAAAAGAAAAAGATGTGTTATGAAAATGGGTTTAACAAGAAGGTTCTTGAGTAAAATCAGGGAAAGCGATTGAAATGGATGTTATGTACATGTTTGAGAAAGAAATGAATGGGATGTGTAATTAAGATGGTACATGTATGTAGACTGTAAACTGAAGGATGTTTTATGCAGAGACTGAATGTAATTGGATGGATTATGATGCCTATTTATTTTGTTTATTTTTATTTCAGACCACTATTGTTTTTGAAGATGAAGAAGGTCTGTGTTTAAAAGAAGTGTATTTAAAATCCCTCTTTTTAGATTAGATATCTTGGTATTTATAATGGGGTGGTATTTAACATGGGGTGCTAATGTAGTATGTCCTCTTGAGGATGAATATGTGCTTATTGTAATCAATCAAGCCATTGATAAAACCAAATTAGATGAGATTAATATTGGTTGAAGTTAAATCCCTGAGGGGAAAAGAGATTTTCTTTTTTTCAAAGATTATAAACTAAAAAGGGGAGGGCATGGAACATTATGAAGCGGTCTAAATTGGTAGACCAACTTTAGAGGGTCATTGGGACCCCAAAATTGGCCTTTAGGAGGGAGTGAAGGGGGGATTTTGAAATCCACTGCCGCTTCAATATACCTGTATATATTTATATCCTATAACTTCATAATCAAAACCTTAATTGATATTCATCTTCCTATATTACCTATAATATTATAATGATTCTATCCAGTTATGATTTTGTTTTAGTTTCTTGTTTTCTAAAGTGTGTATTTGGTCTCTGAGGAGTGACTGAGGGTCTGGCCTAGAGTTGTGTGATGTGTCACTAAACACTGGCAACAAGGTCGTGTGTTTGGATTTGAGGTATCACACACCCCTAACATGTCAGGAGTGGAGTAACAGCGTTTGCTCACTTAGCCCGGCTTCCAGATATGAAATATGGATTTGTCTTTCATTTAATTTATTATGTTTTATTCCTTTTATATTTCCTTTTACTGAAACACTAAAGACTCAAGATGAAAATTGCCTGTACTATTGTGTGTCCCTCTCACTAAAAGAAAGCACATGTTATCAGTATGTTTTGGTAAGAACTAGTTAGAACTGGAGCTTAATCAGCTCCAACCTTGGAGAGACTGTGAATCTGTGTATGTGCGCAATATTCTATGCTACAGATCAGAATGGTGTTCAATGGGCACCCTAAGAGATGGGTGGACTTGTTGTTCTGGGCAAGCTGGCGCCTGCTCCAGATCTGGAAGGTCACTACGGGCCTAATTCTGGGTGAGAGCATCAACAAGTGACACGTCAGTGGAAACGTGCATCAGATTAACTGACTCGAGTGGAAATTTACCATGACTGTGCATTGTCTCTGAGCCAATCAGAATCATCCACATTGCAGTAATGACGTGGATAAGACCTTGAAAACGGTATAACTGTTGGGACAATTGTATGTACGATGGGGCGAGGCAACGAGACTGTGAGAGAGGGAGCGCGGCCTACGAACTCCTTGTGAGACTTGAAGCTGGCTTCTGCTTTTGAAACTGCAAACTATTCTTAAGTAAATTTTTCTTTTAATTAATTGCAATCCTGACTCTGTCTTCATTTCTTCACTACTGGTCCTGGGTCATAAGCTGTTAACCCCTAACAGCGGCGATAGCGGCCACATAAAGCGGCCACGGGTGGAAGGAGACAGCCTTCGATCCACCCCTTCTTGTCGCCACAGAACACTCCACCGGGGGCACCCAACACGGGCGAGACATCCTGAAAAGGACGCGCCACGTGTGAGCTCTTTTTGTGAGAGGATTAACCTCGCAGTCAATGCCGAAGCGCCCAGGGGACCACACACCAACTGGATCCCAATCGACAGACCAGCAGCCAGGAAGTATGTGACCGCTGGAATGCGCCGTACACCAACACCAACTGGAAGATCCTGATCGTCTCGAAGAACTGATAGTACATCAGAAGGCTTTAGGAGTGAAAGGTATGTAACCCTTGGCTCCGAAGCTTAAAAACATAATGCGATCATGCCAGCTACTTCCTTATATACCCACGTAGGTAGGCGGACTCAAATCTCGCATGCCCATGGCATTGCCACTGCTACTGGGCGTTTTCTAGTCTCGGAGACGATAGGCTTCTAAGCTAAACCCCCATTCGCCAGTCACTGACGTTACGTCGGAGGGACTGAACGAAAGGGAACAATAATTATTATTATTAAATAAGAACATTGCATTTTCACACAAAGATAATGTGTGCTTTATCAATCATATTTGTACCAAGTACCTTGTATTTTGTAGTTTTTTTACTTTTGACTCTAAGCATAACATAATATACATAGCTGATTAAACAGTACAATATACTGTAAAAACAAAACAAAACAACAACAACAAAAAAAAAAACTGTCAAAACATCTATAATCAACAGCATAATCTTCTGTTATAAGTTTCTGTTGGAGATGTTTTATAAGACATTCTAAATACTAATTATGGTCAAAATAATCAACTTGATACAATTTTTTTTTTAAAAACTGGAGGTTTGGGACTTCCGGTTATGGCGGCCACGTGAAAGGACGTGTTTCGTACCGCTCTGCTGTTATTGTCATAATTTCTTTAAAAAACCTCTCTTTGCAACAAAGTGGCGCATTAAAAACACCCGTGTGGACAGAATTATGCCTAAAGCAGCAAAAGCTAGCCAAGAAGTAAGCGAAAAATCAAAACAACCCAAGCTGACGGACTATCATCTTCGTGGCGAAGTGCAGAAGGCTAATTCTAATGCTAACTCGAGCCCCTGCTCTAATGCTAGCTCTGTTTCAATGGCGGCGTCCGACGGAGAGCAGAAAACCCAAAACAGCAAGTTAGACGAAATACTGTCCACTGTTAATTCCATGAAAATGGATTTCTCTTCTAGATTTGACAAAGTGGTGGAATCCATTGACGGTTTGAGGAAAGAGATAAATGATTGTATCCGGCGAGTATCACAAACGGAAACCCGCATTTCTGATGCAGAAGACGTGATAGAAATCCTACGTGCTAAAGTGAACACACTGGAATCCAATGGGAAAGTACTGGAAGACAAAGTTATGGACCTCGAGGCAAGATCTAGACGAAACAATCTAAGACTGGTCAACCTGCCGGAGGGAGCTGAAGGACAGGACGAAAGCAGTTTGACTCGGTTCGAGCGGAGTTACGCAAACTGGGATTGCGGCACGGAGTGGCTCATCCGGCCAAACTATTGGTGACTTACAAGGGTCAGACTCACTCCTTCACAACGGCAGCGACAGCACGAGAGTTTGTGAAGAAAGTTCAGAAGGCAACAGAAGAGGATGAATCACTGCCAGCCCTGGACTAAATCACATTCTCTCTTTATTTTCTTATCAACGAGAAACTTCCAGATACGCTGCGCGGTAAAAACACCTGTCTGTTTAGATTTTTGACATTGAGTTGATTCGAAATGTCTGAAGTTTTGAAGTGTCCAGCTTTACTGGTGCAATTTTTAATTTTATTTTTTATTTTATTTCTCTCTCCACAAGGGCAGGGTGATTGAATATGGAAACGCACTTATTGTACGCTATAAAAGAGCACAAAGGGTGTAAACTTGCAGTGAAACAAGAGCGGTTAATTGATTGTTAATAATAGTGTACAGCATCGGTAGTAAAGGTTTTGGTTTGAGAAGAGTGGCTAGACTGCTCCTCAATGTATGTGGAGTGGTCATATGCGATAGCGGGAGACGTACTGTCGAGGGAGGGATTCGGGGAAGTAACGAGGGGTAGTTCGCGTTCAGGGTGTTGGATATATGTTCTCATATCCGGGTTGGTTACGCTTCTCTATGGAAAAATTCTATCCTATAAGGTAAATACCCATTTCCTGATTTTACAGTGTTGATATATCTCAAATGTTACAAGCATTGAACCTGAAGTTTGTTACGTGGAACTGCAGGGGGCTACAACGCATTAAGAAGATTAAACAAGTCATGACTAAATTAAATGACATGGACTCTAAGATAATATTTCTGCAAGAGACACACCTTGTGGAGGAGGATGAGAGGAGGGTTAGGAGGAGGTGGCGGGGTAGTGTATTTACAGCAGCATTTACATCTAGAGCAAGAGGAGTTATGATTCTGATCCATGATTCCATTCCATTTCATGTAAAAAATGTTATTAAAGATAAGAAGGGCAGATATTTAATAGTTCAGGGATCTTTATTATTAGAAAACTTAAACTTGGTTAATGTATATGGTCCTAATTTAGATGACCCAGGGTTTTATCAAGACTTATTCCTTTTACTTTCAGCACTACCAGGGCGCTTTGTGATTGCAGGGGATTTTAATTGTACCCTTGACCCAGGTATAGATAGATCCGCAGGAACAGACCAATCACATAATATATGTAGGATAACATTACAAAGCTTTATAAAAGATTTTGGATTGCTGGACATTTTTAGAGAATTGCATCAACAAACCAAAGTCTATTCATGTTATTCTGCAACATTTCAGACATACTCGAGAATAGATTATTTCTTAATTTCATCAGAACTACTATCCAAAATCCAAGATTGCTTATATGACAGTATAGTAGTCTCAGATCATGCACCCTGTTGTCTTATATATAGAGACGACAAACTTACATGTGATCCACCTAGTTGGCGCTTTCAGCATAAATGGCTGCAGGATGAAGAGTTTGTTAAATATATTGGACATCAGATTGAAGAATTTTTTCAAATAAATACAAATCAAACGTCAGCCTGTGTGAGATGGGATGCTTTTAAAGCATTTCTTAGGGGCCATATTATTAGCTACACGGGCAATAAATCTAAGAAAGCTAGAAGGGATAGGTTGGAATTAGAAACTAAAATCAGGACCATTCAGGAAAGGGTTTATCAAACAAATGACACAGAGTTGAAAAAAGAACTGCTGTTACTAAGAGCTGAATATGATAAACAATCTAGTTTTAGGGCTGCGTCTAGTCTTTTAAGATTAAAACAGTCATTTTATGAACAAGGAGATAAAGCAGGAAAATTACTAGCCTGGCAAATTAAACAACTTGAATCATCAACACCTATTACATCTATTAGAACACAAGAAAAAACACTCACAGACCCTAGAGATATTAATAATGCATTTAAAGACTACTATCAGAAGTTATATGATTCCAAAAGAAATCACAATGATAACGATTTAAATACTTTTTTGAATACGCTAATTATTCCAGTTATTTCAGATGATTCGAGGGTTAATTTAAATATAGAAATAAATAAGGATGAAATATCACAGGCAATTGATGGAATGAGTTCTGGTAAGCAAGCATGACCAGATGGTATTCCTATTGATCTTTATAAAACATTTAAAGACAAATTGTTAATGCCTCTATTAGATATGTTTACAGAGGCATTCGAAAAAAGCGAACTTCCATCTTCCATGAATCATGCCCTAATTTCTTTGCTGCCAAAGCCTGGTAAACCCCCTGATAAATGCGAAAACTTAAGACCTATCAGTTTACTAAATTCTGATCTTAAGATTATTTGTAAACTCTTAGCATTAAGGTTTCAAAAAACCCTGCCGGATATAATAAATAGGGATTAGAATGGGTTTATAATAGGAAGACAAGGGTATCATAACGTAAGAAGGGTTTTGAATGTCATTTGGTCTAAGGAAAACACTCAAGATACTGCGCTCCTATCGTTGGACGCAGAAAATGCCTTTGATAAGGTCGAATGGCCCTATCTTTTTCATGTTCTGGAAAGGTTTGGATGTGGAACTAACTTTATCAAATGGGTCAAAATGCTCTACAATAACCCGACTGCGGAAATCATGTCAAACAAGTTATTTTCAGAGCCAATTAAAATCAAAAAGGGTTGTAGGCAGGGATGTCCACTCTCCCCTTTGCTATTTACACTAGCAATAGAGCCCTTGGCAACAGCCATTCGCGGCCATCCACAAATCTCCGGAATTACAGTGGGACCCACAGAGCACAGAATTTCTTTGTTTGCGGATGATGCCGTCTTATTTTTAACAAACCTCAAGACGTCAATCCCGGCGTTGGTGAAAGTAATTCAAGAGTTTGGTAAAATATCAGGCTACAAAGTAAACAATACTAAATCCTCCATTCTCTTATTAAATGTAGCTGAAAGGAACAATCCTATTCGTGAGATAACTCAATTTAAAGTAGTGGAAAATTTTACCTATTTAGGTGTCCAGATTTTTCCAGTATTGAATCAGGTTGTTAAAACTAATTATGAGAATCTAATGAAAACAATAAATGATTCAATTAACAGATGGACATCCATGCCTATATCCGTAATGGGAAGAGTCAATATTCTAAAAATGAATATACTGCCAAAGTTACTTTATCTTTTTCAAAATGTTCCACTGCCGCCACCTCCTGAATTTTTTATTTGGTTGAAAAAAATTACTGTGAGCTTTATATGGAATAATGGTAGGCCTAGGATTCGTCTTTCCTTACTCTATTTACCATTCGATGGTGGAGGGCTAAAATGTCCCAACTTCCAATTCTACTATTTGGCCACACAGTTAAGGACTATCATTTTTTACTTTTCAAGCGAAAACAATCCACACTGGGTAGAAATGGAGTCTCATGATTTAAAATTATCTCTCCCATTATTCATGTACTCTGACAGGGCAAAAAACCTACGAAAACAAACTAGAAATCCAATACTTAAAAATATGATTAAAGTCTGGCATGATGTAAGTAAGTCCTTTAAAGAATCAAACATTTTGTCACAATTTAGCCCAATATGGGGCAACCAGCTTTTTGTACCAGGAAGGGCAGATGCAACTTTCAAACGATGGGCATCGGCAGGACTTAAAACAATTAATGACTTATATCCATCAAAATCTGATATATTTATGTCCTTTGAAGAGTTACAATCCAAATTTAAAATTGATAAAAAACACTATTTTAAATACCTCCAGCTGAGAAGTTTTATAAAAAGTATTCATAGTAATCTAAGTAAACCTCCCCTTACACCGCTTGAAAAGTTGATGGTTAAAACAAATTGAGAAAAGGCATTGTTTCTGATTTTTATAATCTGTTGATCTCCAATGTAGCAGAGAATTCGAGAGATAAACTTATGTCATGGAATGCGGATTTGTCACTATCACTTGGAGAGCAGGAGTGGGAAAGGGCTTGTGTTAAAACCCATACCATGTCTATAAATAGCCGTCTTAGAATGCTACAATATAAATGGCTTATGCGCGTATATATTACACCTGTGCAACTAAATAAATATAATAAAAATATACCAGATGTATGCATAAAGTGTGGCTCTAAAGGGACTCTTATACATTGCATGTGGGAATGCAGGCAAATAAAAAATTTCTGGGAAGAGGTAAAACATTTAATTGAAAAAATTACTTCCAAACAGATAGTTGTGGACCCTAAACTATTTCTCTTAGCTTTATACCCAAACAAACACAACTATAGCAAAACTGAATGTACTTTTATAAATATAAGTTTGTTGTCTGCAAAGAAATGTATAGCTTTGTCTTGGAAGAACGTGAACAGACCCAGCGCCACCCAATGGTTAAAGCAGATGATGTCCAGCCTCCCCCTAGAGAGAATAACATACATCAGGAAATCTAAACAACATTTATTCGATAGGATTTGGGGACCTTTCATTGACTTTATTAAGGACTTAGACTTGACAGATGATTCTTTGGATTTTTGAGACAAGGAAACCAGTAGTTCCACAATTTTGAGCTTAAGTTTAAATGCCACTTTAATTAAAACGGAGGAATAATACTCGAAGATAAGACTATATGTTACACTATGTTCATTATTTTCTATGATTATTGACCTATGTTGAAGAGAGAAGCGTTGTTCACTGTGCTAGTTCTTTTTTTTTTTTTTTTTTTTTTTTACTTTTAATGGGGTTTAATTCATGTAATGCAGTCACTATGTTTTCATGGACAAATTTGTATTAACAAGATTGTGATTGTATTTACAGTAAGAAAATCTTAATAAAAATATTTTTGGGAAGAAAAAAAAAGAGTTTGTTTTTTAGTTTTTGGGTTACTGTAAGATATCTGGCAAAGTATGGTGAGATATACAGTATTACAGGAAATGCTTTTGCAATAGGATATGGTATGCTATTAGATTGACTATTATATTTTTGTATGCCACCAAAAACTATAACATGCTGTAATGTAGTTGTGTTCTGTAGACTCAAAAACACCATACAAATAGTGTAATATTTCAAATACTAGTTATTAGGGCTGTACCGATACACCAAACCCACGATTCGGTTCGTATCACGATTTTTGACCCACGGTACGATACAAACCTCGATATGGGGGGGACAAAACAGTTTTATTCTGTACAGTATTCTGTAGCCTATTTTGCCGTCAATACCATATATCTGTATGGTCAATAGGCTACTGCTGACGTTTTCTTTGCGGTACCAATAGGCAATATATATTTAACATGAAGTATAGAGTCTCTTGTACATCAATACCAACAGAAGCGCCGCGTCAGACACGCTTCTGGTGTGCAAAGAAAGAGAAAATGCAACGCAGCCGCCCCGCGGATGACACAACAGAAACGCCACGCTCACACCACATTGCCAGCCGGTTGGGGAAGCTTCTTGAAACACTTACGGCAAATTGTGTGGGTCTTGTCAACTACACGATTGCCATCCTTGTTCTCCACCGGGTAGCTGAAATGTTGCCATACTGCTGACTTAAAAGTTGGACCTGGACAGGAAGGATCATTCTGGGAGTTGGAAGGGGTGTGTCGCGATTCTGCCTTCTCACATCGCGATACAGGTTCGTGGACCTGCGTATTGCGATTTCGATTTCATATCGCATATCGTTACAGCCCTACTAGTTATGTAATATATTTGCATTGCTTACCTATGTATATACTTCATCCATGTGAACAGACTGCAGTGTGATTGTGAGAAAAGTGAGTTTGTCCGAACACTTCTTCTCAGCCGTCTACATCTTTTACGTCGACACTCCCTGGAAGTTTCAGGACATAAGATTATATGATAAGTTTAAATGTTTAACATAATGTCTTGGACACATAAACACACACACACACACACACACACACACACACACACACACACACACACACACACACACACACACACACACACACACACACACACACACACACACACACACACACACACACACACACGTGTGATGTTGAGTAATATTAGATGTATTTTAGATGCAATTATAAATTGACTGATTATTGTGCTGATATTTGAAATATCTGTTTTTACTACTTCCAGCTGCTTATTCAAACTGATTAGATAAAATAGAAATACAATCGTGATAAATTGGCACTCTTACAACAATCTACATTACATTACAATATAAACACAATAAGTATATATTGTTATTATTCATTAACAGATCATAAGCAATCACTTGAAGTGTATTCATTGCCAACTGAAACTATACTAACTAGCGCTACTATACAGCCAGGACCCGCAACATTTATTTTTATTTTTATTTTTTACTTTGAAATGTGAAAGTTAGTGCTACCTTTCCTGTAGCTCAAACAGTAGAGCATGGCGCTAGCAATGCCAAGGTCATGGGTTTCGATTCCCAGGGAAAGCAAGAACTGACAAAAATGTAAAATGTGTACCTTAAAATGCAATGTAAGTCGCTTTGGATAAAAGCGTCTGCCAAATGCATAAATGTAAATGTCTTATTTATTTAAATAATAGTCTTTTAAAGTTTATTAAACACATGAAGTCATTCTTTCTTCTCAAAGCACCTCTTAAAATAACAACTAATACTATTTTATAGGTTAAGATATTTAAGAGTTTAATATTAAATCATAAAAATAAAGCATTTTTTCCTACCAGACGTAATGGTCCTTGGAATGGGAGGCAACCATGTTCATTTTATGCCCGCAATTCTTGCATTTAATTTTGCGTTTCAACAAGCTTATCATTTTCAACCATTTTATTAACTTTAAAGACGATTTTTTGGTTTCTCCAACATAAACATTGTTCAAAAGTTTTCTCTCCAGTGAATCCATCGAGTCAGCGACCAATACAACCAAAAAATTAAAAATTGGCGCACTTTAATTTCATTGGCTTATGATGTTATGAGAATCAGATGCACCTACCAGGGGTTGTGTGTTGGCAGAGGTTGGCAGCTGGTTGGCAGAGTTGACACATGACGAAGCACTTCTTCAATCTGATAGGCCAAGCAGCACTGCCTAAAGGTTGCTCTGCTCCGAACTTTATTGTAGAGATGGTAAGTAAAGTAGGCGTATCAAATTCCTTGGGAAATGTTGTTTTGTTATTACTTTCATTCTTTATTACTTGCATGTGAAACAATATCTTTATCTCACTTTATTTCAGCATCAACATACAGGCCTATATGATCAAGCGCCTTCAGCTCACTGCCCCTCACCTGGCAGTGGGGGGAGTGCGGATACCATTCATTTTACCCGCGCACAGGCACGACGGGGAAATACCGAGGGAAAAGAAGAAGACATTTTCATACACAAAAGTGGTAAGTTGTGTTTATAAAAGTGAAATTAGTTGTTGTTAGTGTGCTACGCACAATAGCTGATATTTCTCATGATGCGATTGCATACAAGTCAACACAAATTGATCATTCTGGGCATTCATTGGTTTGTATGGTAGGATGCCCTTTTTGTTAGAATGCTACAAAAGAGATGTGTTAAAAAACAACACAAAGTGTGTTGATGGTATTTTGACACATGTTTGGTTCAACACACACGTGTGTTAGAATGTAACTGGATAGAACAGCACTGGGTGGAGGGCAGTTTGTGTTTATGATAGAAATTATAGGTATATTTTATATGGTATCCCATAAAAAGCTCAAATAAATAAATAAAATCTTAAGTTATAAAAACTTAAATATTAACGTTTTCAAGGCACCTTTTCAAATGCTGCTTTCCCCGCTTTTTACTTGTTATAACTAACCAGACTGTATTTCTGTCAGACATCTGCAGAAGCTCTTATTAATATTAACAGAAATTTAGATGTTGGCGATTCATTGAATGTTTAATTTGAAGTCACCAGAATCGTGACCAGTGACTCCTTTATTGAGCTCTTGACAATATTACCATCATGTTTTTGTAGCTTTCTCAAGAGTTTAATATCTGAAAGATATTAGTTATTAGAAAAGGTGTTTAATATTGTATGATTAACAAGTTGCAATTTTCTTAAAATGTGTTTTTAAATACATAAATATAGTGCGAACAGGATCTTATAGTCTACGGTATCGAACTGGATCAGCTCATGAATCTCAATGAGGGTGACAAACCAAAAGCTTGCCGCAATGGATGCCAACATATTACAATACTCATACATGACTCCTATCATGCATTGCGGCATGAAGCTTTTTTTTGTCACCATTGTTGAGATTCATGTGCTGATTCTTGATATCTGTGTTTGACTAGTTTGTGCTGTAGCTCAAAACTTTCTTTTTAAGAAATAATTCTGCACTGCTGGAAATCATGATGTAGCTTCACAAGACCGTTATAACTAACAGCACATACATAAATTTAATACACACCATCCAAATACTCAAAAACTTAATTAGGGCAATTGGAGCCTGGGTAGAATATTCTGTCTGAGCCCCTCTACAGCAGACAGCAAGCTAAATCAGTTTACCATTTTCACTAAGATTATATGGGCACACAAACTCGAGAAATGAAACAAACAATAAAACATCAACACCTAAACTTCTGTTAATCTCAAGAAGAGCTTTTGTGTGTAGATCAGGGGTCCCCAAACTCGGTCATGGAGGTCCACTGTCCTGCAGAGTTTAGCTCCAACCCCAATCAAACACACCTGAAACAGCTAATCAATTGATGCGTCCCAATTCGCCTACTTATACTACGTCCTAAAAGTATTTACTCTTTTTGTGAAGAAAAAGTATATACTTTTGAGTGTGTAGCAGAAAAGTATGCAAGCTTCGGGACATACTAGTTCACCATCTTTAACGGACTCTT
Source organism: Pseudorasbora parva (assembly GCF_024679245.1). Taxonomy (NCBI): domain Eukaryota; kingdom Metazoa; phylum Chordata; class Actinopteri; order Cypriniformes; family Gobionidae; genus Pseudorasbora; species Pseudorasbora parva. The sequence goes on from NC_090191.1 coordinate 5,898,314, forward strand.
CAAATCCTCCACATTCAGATTAATCTCCTACCGTATCGGAGAGAAATGTAGCCGCTCGTTGATCTGCCATTTGTGGGTCTTTGATGCAGAGACTCTCCTCGTGTGTTTGCAGTTTAAATATAAAAGTTATATTTAAAAAAGTGCATTTAAAAGTTAACGACCAAATGTGTCATTAAAGGGGGGGTGAAATGCTGTTTCATGCATACTGATCTTTTTACACTGTTAAAGACTTGGAATCCCATACTAAACATAGACAAAGTTTCAAAAGTTAAGGTGGACGTTTGATGGGAGTATTTCTTTGTCAAAAATACTACTTCCGGTTAGTCATAAGTTTCGGCAAGTTTTTTGAGATCATGCGTCCCCTTTGACGTTAATGGGGGCAGAATTTCCTTGTATGGGCCTTACGGACAATTCTACCGGAAGCGCGTGAGAGAGAGCGAGGGAGAGAGCGAAAGCAACAGGCTACGCCCATCAAAGCGCTGGCTTGTAGGGTGCTGGACAGGTGATGTGCACATAACAATGTCACCAAAAAAGTGCGTTTTTGGTTGCCAGACCAAGACAGTCCTGCACAGATTCCCCCAAAACCCCGCGTTAAGGCAACAGTAGATGTAATTTGCTTTTCCGGATCAGCAACTGAGTTGCGCGAATGTTTATATCTGTTCGCTGCATTTCGGTGCCGACTGTTTCATAAACAAGGCCCGGCTCGACGCCGGATTTTCCCAATCGCCTAATGCTGAATGATGGAGCAGTCCCAACGTTAGAAGGGTGAGTGAGACTGCTTCAAATGTCTGTGTTTTTTTTAGTCCGCTTACTGTCTACACAAACCACACGTAAGCACACAAACACACGTGCACAATTGCACTTCCCACATGTACACCTTCAAAGACAAAAATACGACGATATAATTCAAGTATAAATATGTAATAACACAAGCCGCTAAGCATATTATATAGTTAGTGTATAACTTGTACCACATACAGACGTCCTGCTCTAGTCGTTTTTGCTGCTGCTCCTGTTCAACTGCAGCCTCTGGGTCTGATTCCGGATCATAGATGTATGGCTGTATCTGATTAAAAGCCATATTTTTATTTTGAATAAAGTTTTTTTCCCGCTGTTAGGGATGACACAGCTTTACGACGCACTCGACTCAACATAGCAGCAGCGAGCACACGTCATTATTTAGCTCCGCTCACACGACACGCCCCCACCCGCTCGGCTTTTTTCGGAAAGACTCGGAACAGCGCATCTTTCTTATATAATTATTTAAAAAATAAAGACTTTTCGGAGATATGCAGGATGCAATGCTACTCTATAGGTACTCAAGATTGACATGACACTGACTGAAACTGAGTGTTTCACCCCCCCTTTAAAAAAGTTCACAATGCTGCTGCAGAGAAATATAATGTGGACAACACTGAATAAATATATTTTTGTCAGGTTAAATATTGATAGTTGGTCACTCAAACCTCTTTATCTAAACTTCTCTACTTAACCGCCGGACTCGCACATCCGCCATGTTTGTAGTTTTTAACGCTTTTTATCCACGTTTGTAGTTCTAATCGAATCCCCATACGACCTCGCAGTGGGTTGTATAACACACACTCTGTGTTAGAATCTACACAACGTGTGTTATCCCTGAGCACACACACACTACATGTTATATCTATACAACATGTTATCCCTGAGCTCAAACACACTTCATGTGTTAAAATCTACACGTTATCGCTGAGCACACACACACTTCATGTGTTAAAATCTACACAACGCGTGTTATCCCCTGAGCACACACACACTTCATGTGTTAAAATCTACACAACGTGTTATCCCTGAGCACACACAAAATACATGTTAAATCTATACAACGTTATCCCTGAGCTCACACACACTTCATGTGTTAAAATCTACACAGCATGTTATCGCTGAGCACACACACACACTTCATGTGTTAAAATCTACACAACGTGTGTTTCCCTGAGCTCACACACACTTCATGTGTTAAAATCTACACAGCATGTTATCGCTGAGCACACACACACTTCATGTGTTAAAATCTACACAACGCGTGTTATCCCCTGAGCACACACACTACATGTGTTAAAATCTACAAAACGTGTTATCCCTGAGCACACACACACTACATGTTAAATTTATACAACATGTTATCCCTGAGCTCACACACACTTCATGTGTTAAAATCTACACAGCATGTTATCGCTGAGCACACACATTCTTCATGTGTTAAAATCGACACAACGCGTGTTATCCCTGAGCACAAACACACTACATGTTAAATCTATACAACATGTTATCCCTGAGCTCACACACACTTCATGTGTTAAAATCTATACAACATGTTATCCCTGAGCTCACACACACTTCATGTGTTAAAATCTACACAACGCGTTATCCCCTGAGCACACACACTTCATGTGTTAAAATCTACACAACACAAAAAAGTGTCCAAATTTAACCTAAAATGTTAAAATATATGTTTTTAATGTATTCTTGTACCTTTAAATACTTTGGTCAGTTCAAGAATAATTTATGCAATTTAATTTTATATTTATTTTAAAGAATTAATAAAAACTAGAATTAATAAGAATTAGTATGTTGTTGCAAATGGTCAACGTTGATTTGGGATTTAGGAAGTAATTAATGCAATACTTTTTAGAGGGAATAATTATTACAGTAATCTAATTACACTTTTGTAATTAGTAGTAATTGTTTTTTTTTTTTAGAGTAACTTACCCAATACAAGGGATAGGTGGTGGTTATTATAAAAACTTTTGTCCAGCTAACTATTGCTTAACCATGTTTTAAAAACCAAGTTTTTTGTTTTTTTAACAGTACAGTACAGTAATTAGTTTTACTGGTTTGTTTGCTTAAGTTTATTACCCTCTGTCTTAAGTTATCTTCTGATAATTTATAACAATAATGGAGACCAAATAAACCTGTTGTGTCTTGTGGATGAATTGCATAATGTAAAACACTTTTGACTATGATCTTACAAGGTTTGGCCACTCTACCCCACTGACATGTATTCCTATTTTTTCATGTCATATTTTGCACTTAGTAGTATGGATAATCTCAAGCCTGTGAAAAACATATTCTCTGGAAAAAGAAGGCGGAGATGCTCCAGTCTCGGGTGAATGAGCTGGAGGAGGAAAATGACTTACTCAAGAAGCAGCTTGAAGAAAAGTCAGTACCAGAACAAGGTTTGTACAGATAGAGCACATGGCTCTCCGGAACCTCTATGGGCTTTTGAAGAATAATGCTATAGCATAACTGTACATATTTCCTGTTTGACAATATTGTTGCTGACCTTTCAATATTATTTTGTACCTGCTTTAGGTTTTTGATTTTTTGATTATATTTAGCACATGCATACATTTAGGTGGACAATGTGTAGGATCTCTAAAGCAGAAAACCCTCAAAATGGAATTAAAAATAGAGATATAGAGTTATTGAAAACATTTGCATTTAAAACTAAATGCTGCTGATTTTTGGACACCTGTTAAATTGCAATTAAAAATGATTTCCTACAGTAGGTATGTAGTCTTTCCATTTATAGGTATCTACTCAAAGTTTTCTCTTGCTAGGGTTTGGAGTTTTTGTAATTGATATTAAATTGTTTGTTTTTATTTTTTAATATATTTTTTTAAATTACAAATCAGAAAAAAACAAATATATTTAAAAAATTGGTCCCAGTTTATATTGTGTCTCTAACTACTATGCACTAAAATTTTAAATAATAATTTGATACAATGCACTTATTTGTGTACATACATGTTTTAACATTGTACTTATATTTAAAAAATATCTGCATGTAATTACATCTGTAATTAATTTCTGTAATTACATTCTGTAATGTACTACATTTTTTCATTTGAGTATATTTAGGTTTATAACGGGGTCTGGTTCTCATACTTATTGATGAACAGGAATTGTAGTTTGCGATTAAAGCGGCAAATTCCTCCATCAAAGTCAATCGCGCTGTGCAATTGTGCCTACTGTGAGAACATCCTAACTCACCCTTAAACCTACCCATACCGTCAAACCTGTCCCTAACCTTACCCGTATCCCACCTCAAAAGCAGCAGTGTTTTGCAATATAATATGAGCACAATAAGTACATTGTACTTATTTTTTATGTAAGTATATAGTAGATAAGGAAACCTAATTTTAAGTGTGACCAAAAAATTACATAGTGAAAATAAAATAGTCTCTTATTTGGGTGACAACATTTAGAGCTTTAGCTGTTATTTACTGCCATTTGTAAGGATTGAACTGACTTCACTTGTGTATAGCCTGTAGACTGCTGCCTTGCCATAGCATATTGGATTTCCATTTACAACAGTGGCTATAGACAACATTAGCATTATTTTTTTTAGTAGAATTCACTGAAATACTCAAATAGTTACAGTAAAGTTCTTCAAAAAGCACCTTGATTATACAGTGGGTATAGGTTTACATTATAAGTTTATATTACAGATGGGAACTTGGAGATAATGGCCACTGGAAGTGAGGAGCCACAGGCCATGATTTTGGACTCCAGCACTGACACTACCACTGACCAGGGATGGGCAGTATTTCAAATACATGTATTTAAAATACGTATTTGAAATACAAAATACTATTTTGTATTTTGTATTTTGAAGCCTTTGGAAAAAATCGAATGTAATTTGTATTTAAATACATTTAAGATGAGTATTTTTGTATTTTCAAAATACTCAAAATACTTTGAGCCAGGCAACCTCTTTATCAGGAGCTGTTTTCATGCATCTACTAGTTCAGACCAGACACGCCCCTCCCCCCAACATTCATTCAGGTGAGCCGCAGCTGTACAACCCTAGTCTGACAAGCCAGACCCACATCAAGATGTTTGGTCTGGAAACTCACCATTGACGGCTCAATCCGAGGGGCGGATAAACGGCTGTCTTTCAAACTCCCTCTGCACGCGATAGGATAGCGCTACACCAACCAGAGCAACGAAGGTGAAGCAGAGCTCGCTGACTGATTAAACATTCGCCGTATCCGGTCGGCAAAACTCTGAACACATCTTCCCTTCTTAAGAATGACTTCAGTGCCGTTATTTGTTCTTTTCTCAGAGAAAAGCTTAACTCAAGTCTTCCAGAGTCATGGCCAAAGCTGATTCGAAAGACCGCCGTTCGCCAGCGTCTGTGTTTACTAGAAGCACGCAAACCAGTGTTGCCAACTATTTTCCAAGGAAAGTAGCTAAAGCCTGCCCAAAAAATCGCTAAATGTTGCTAGATGACGTCATGCGTTAATTAGCATATTAGTGACGTCATCACGCCGTCCTTGCGTTCAGTCTGCCTGACGTTTTTTCTCTCCTAATCCGTGCTCATTTACTATATTTTACAATAATATAATACAGCCGACTGTCCAATAAATGTTTTCATTTCCTATACATTTTTGTCATACAATATATGATATAGTGAATTACAAAAAAAATTATATGTGTAAAATCTGAATTGAGAAACTGAATGAACTAAAGCTCTGTACAGTGAGTAATATAAGTGATAAGCACAAGAGATGGAACTCATAACTAATTTATTCAAATATAAAACAAAAGAAGCAGATAACATTAAGTGAGAAATCGATGGCAACCTTGTGTGCTCATATGTGTAGCTCGCTCATTCACGTCTGTCAGCTGCTGTCTGTAGGCGCGAGCAGCTCCCCTCAGCCATTCACTGAACAGGGCAGACGCAGAGAGAGGTGTGTGTGACGGCAGAGGGGAAAAAAGACCTCGCGCTCGCAGGACAGTACTGGCGACATTTGTAAACTAAAGTAGCTGAAGTTTGTCCAAAAAGTCACTAGATTTGTCGCTAGTCGCTTTTTTGAAAATAAGTCACTAGAGGGGTCTGAAAAGCCGCTAAAGATAGTGACAAAGTCGCCAAGTTGGCAACACTGACGCAAACGCAACTCTGCCGTCATTATGTTAAGCCCCGCCCACCGACTCTATACACTATGTGATTGGCCCGACCAGAGTTTGGTTTTTACAGCTCAGAAGTGTATTGAGAGTTGCTAGACGGCACTCGTGGCAGATTAGATTTGCTCAGTAGCGCGGGAAGGGGGGTGCTGCGGGGGCTGCAGCCCCCCTCGTTATAGCATCAGCCCCCCTGGTGGGGGGCTGTGGACTAAAATTGTATTGTATTTAAAACATGAAATGAAATAAAATAAATTAAAATAGACTGACATAACATACTGTGTTTTAATGGGATTAAAATAATGGGCCGTGGATAAGATGTAAACTAATTAATAATTATTTTAATAATTCCTTAGGAAGTGCTTTCGTCACCATCATGTTACCTCGCTCACTCTTGTTTGGTCATGGTTAGCAATAAGCAGCAGAAACGTATTTGTAGACTTTTTTTGAGTTACGTTACTACTAACACGGTTAAGAAAAGTAAAATTGGGAAATCTTCTAAAAAAAAAAGTATGTAAACAACGACGCTGACCTTGACACCGAAACAAACTCTGTTCAGACATCCGCGAGGTTTGTGAGCTGGACGTTAACATGTAAGTTAGCCTACTCTGATAGCTCTACTCTACCAGTCTTCTGAAGTCGGGACACATGATATTTTTCAAACGTGATTATGAATCATTATTTCTCCAAATATGCGCACATGAGGGACTAAAAGCCCTGGCAGATGCTGGATATTGTATGTAGCCTATGAACACAAATAAAAAGAATGCTTTATGAGTGATGATTAACGTGTCTGTGTATGGTCCATTGGCGTCGGAACCATTGTGTGTCGTGAGGACAAGACTCACCCACTTTTAAAGACCAATGATATTGGACACTTTCACTTTTATCGTCACTAATTCAACACGTCTGTTTACCTACCCCTACCGAGAAAAACGTATTAGGTGTTTGACTCTTTTTTTTTCCACTTTTCTATTATTTTTTTTAATTTTTATTGAAAATAAATGCCTTTCTGATCTGTGATGTGAAAAGGGAGTAGCGTGAGTTCTGCAAAAGGCAGGGCAAATAACTCAAACAAATAACAAATAGTATATTTGTATCTAACGTTACTCCAGCAAAAACAAATTCTGAGACCACCCACAGTTTTGCTTCCGACACCCATGGTATGATCGCGTTTTAACAAGTAATTAATTTTAAACAACAATAATCTGGAGCGGTGGGTCCGTCTGTGCTCTTTGACGGTAAAGGGGGGTTCTACTACAACACCTGTCTGGTCGCCACCGACAACATAATGACGTCACACATTTTCCGGCCCAACTTTCAGCCCTCCCGGAATTAAACGGCTTCCAGCGCGCCTTGATTTGCTACCGCTAGGGTGCGTCTAGATTTCTAGGCTAGTACAACCCAGGTTTTCTAAATCCTTTTTCTAAATCATTTACATAGATAGGCCTATCGGGGTAAGCACATATATCTGTGCAGCTTTTAGTGGGCAAGAATAATTGGAATGTTGGAGTGGAAAAAGAAGTGAGGGCGAATGAGTTATTGACGTAATTTGTGTTATTATAACTGCCGCTAAAGGAAATTCAAATTCAAATTGAAAACGAAAGTTTCTAAGCAGTTGCACACATCTAAATGCTTTTTGGCATTCAGAATAGGCCCAGATAGATTACAGCCTAATATGGATACCTTCACTGAATTGCCAATTTCACATGTATTTGGTGTATTTTCAAAATACAAAATACTGTATTTGTATTTAAATACATTTTTCCACACAGTATTTTGTATTTGTATTTAAATACATTTTTCCACACAGTATTTTGTATTTGTATTTTAAATACATTTCCATGTATTTATGCCCATCTCTGCCACTGACTCCAGCACTGACTCAAGCTCTGGGTCCAGCTCTATCTCTGACTCTTCAGATGTGGAAAAGAAGAAAAAGAAGCGTAAAAAGAAGAATGGCAAGAAGAAAAGCAAAAAAGAAAGAAGGATAACAAAAAGGTGAAGAGGTCAAACGGAAAAGAAGAGCGAGGTATGGACACACTCTTTTTAGTTGGGTATGAAGTATTTAGCTGATTCTTTTTATTTGAGTGCTTTATACTTGATTTGTTGCATAGTGCACACTTTCCCACAACCCAATCATCATCTGTCATGTCATCTCTTTTTCAAATAACACGAAATCAACATGTCAAAAGCTTAACTGTTATGTTACAGCCAGTGTCTGAGAATTCTTAATGAATATTAGTGATGATCTGTATCCAACTTGTATTTTTACTACAACTTTCTTAGAGATTATGTAAGTAATTAAGTAAATAAAGACACAATATGTGTTTACCTATTATGGTAATCAATAATTAAATATAAAGAATGTTCTCAACAGTGTTTACCTCAGTGTTTTATAGCAATAATCATTAAATACTTTATTTGCACACTGCCCTCACACTACCGACTATTAAATGTTCTCAATCAAAGAATAAGCCTTACACCTTTATCCAAGTTGTAGCCTCCATTTTAAAGAGAAAACGTGGGAAACATTGTGGCTCACCATGTGCCTAAGAAACTACACAAGACACAACACAACATTTATTGGTGATTTATTTACATTATTGTTTTGTTTTTTTCATTTGCCTCAATTGCAGATGTGGTGAAAAGATATCGGCGTGTCCTCAAACTTGTGCAAAGAGGCTTCAGGATGACCCCAGCTTTCAAGAAAGCTTGTGTTTCTAGAAATGCTGTGAAGGACACTGCAGCAATTGCAGAGATTTACATTGTAGACAAAAGTGTCCTAGAACAGATCAATGGTAAATACACACTTTTGCAACTAGCACAACTGTGTCAGAAAAAAAATGTTGGTGAACTGGCAGAAAAGATAATTGAAATGAAAAACAACAAACAGCTCATCCCCTTTTCTGTCAGGAAAGACTGAATGTGGGCAAGAAAATGTTAACTGCTGTTAACTAAATGCAAGTTTGTTTGTTTTTGTTCTTTTGTAGTTGTACACTTTATGTTTTAGCTTGGTCTAGGGCAGTGCAGCATTTTTTTTTCAAGTATTGAGAGTTTTCATTTTGAAAAGCTCAATATAATTTTTGTCACATAATCCGATGTGACCCTGATACCATAGTAAATAATGGGTTGTATTATTTGGAGTGTTTTTTTTTTGTTTTTTTTTTGTATTTATTTAATAAAAGTGATTTTATTTTCCCCTCTGATATGCTGCTTATAGTGTTTGTTCTGCTTCAGTCAGGTATGCAAATATGTATAATATGTATCATATAATTAATGGAAACCTGTATGCAATCTGTTGATAGGTTATAGACTTTCTACACTGTAAAAAAATGGTTGTTTTTTGTTGGTTTAACTTAAAAAAGTAAGTAACCTGGTTGCCTTAAAATTTTGAGTTTATTGAAATTAAAAATTTGAGTTGATACAATGAAGGAAATTTGTTTAATAAATAGAAACTCAAAATATTATTGTAACTGAACCACATAAAAAAGTTTGATAAATCATGAAAATAGCACTATTTGGCATGTTTTACTGCGTCATCAGAAATAAAACACACAATTACCCAATATGCTTACAAAATCGTTAAATAATATTTTAATAAAGGTTGTCGAATCTCAAAAAAATTTCATTGTATTAACTCAAAACTTTAATTTCGATGAACTCAAAATTTTAAGGCAACCAGGTAACTTTTTTTCTAAATATTTTTTTTACAGTGTACTGATATCAACTGTTTTTCACTTTAATTAGATCGTCCTAAAAGATGTCTACTAACCCTTAGTGGAGAATGTCTATTAATAGTCTACTGATCGTAAACAATATATTTGTTGACAAACAACAGATAAGCAAGTAATCTTTAGTTGACTATCAACAGATTATCAACAAATGCTAAACTAAAGAGTTTTAATAATCATTAATTTGATGCATTTGAGACCCCTTGAGTAAGATATACATTATCATAAACAGATCATATGCTGACATGACTGTTGACTTTCAATTGATAGACT